>NC_056729.1:1786855657-1787155657 GCF_019279795.1 Protopterus annectens
GGAGAACTAGTTAGGGCTTGGAGCAGAATGATAATATCCCAAGGAGGAACTGGGTCTATTAGAGGAGGTCATAACAGAAAAATTCCACTAAGAAAAGCTTTAGTCTTAAGGATGCGATGGATATGTGATTTTCACTAATGTGAAAAGACAATATGGCTGCCAATTGTATTTTTATAGTGGAATAGCTAGCTCCATTTTGAAAAAGGTCTGCCAAGAATTCCAGGATTACTGTGAAGGGAGCTGAAAGGGATCAAGATTGTACTCAACTGCCAGATAGAGAATCTTTTCCATTTACTTTTGTAAACCTTAAGTGTAGAAGGTTTCTGGGAAATAGTTATAATGTGAACAATTGAGGAAGAAAACCTGAACTGTTTACCCATCATTGGAATTGAAGAAATGATGCGGTTAATTTGAGGGAATGAATGGCCAGTTGAGGTAACCCTTACAGGTGAGAGAGCAGATCTGGCTCAACACATCACACAGGGAAGGTGTACTAGATAAAGCCAGAAGAAGGGTTAAACCATACTTGTCGAGACCAGTAAAGGGCGATGAAGCTTACTGTGATCTTTCTCACCAGTGCACTCTGTAAAAAATTTAGAATCAGAAGACTGGGGGGAAATGCATAAAGGAATGTTGGGGGCCAAATGAGGAACAGAGCAACCTTCAGTGACTTCCCTGTGGAAGGATCAGGGTGAAAAACTTGCTGCACTTGGTGTTGAGGGGGACACAGAGATCACAGCAAGGCCAGTCACAACACAGAATATTTACTCATTAACTGTTGGATTGAGAGCCACTCATTGGAAAGAAGGATAGAGCTGCTCAATTGTCTGTTAGCACATTACATATATACAAATATTTCAAGCAGAGGTATTAATGCCCTTCTAGCCTGCCAATATACTGAAACATTTGTTCTTATAATAAGTGTCCAGACTGTCCTTAAAATATCTAAACTACTGCTTGCTTTAAAGTAATTTGGTAGTCTATGCCATGCATCAGCTTATCTCTCAGACAGCCAGTTAGTGCACTTTTCATTCCTATAGAATCTTCCACATAGGTTGCCTGATGATTCTGTTTTATTTTTTGATAACCCCAAAGATTCTCAGAGGTAGTTGTTTCTAAATGCCCTATATACTTGAATAAGGTCTCCTCTTAAATATCTATATGAGATATTGTACAAGTTCAGATATTTAGTTTGTCTTAACAACTTAAATGCTCACATCCTTTGTATATTTCCACTGTATTATTTCCAGTTTACTCGTGCTTGCTTTTGTATAAGGATTCCATATTGTTCTTTACCCAAGTTTGGGTCTAATGTAACAAAAAACAAAGACTTCATCATTTCTGATTTCCTAGACTTTATGAATCCTTTTACACAATCTATAATTCTATAAATATCATTAACTAATTGCTTGATATGATTAGAAAAACCCAAAATTGAATATACCGATATACCCACGTCCTTAAAAGAATCTACAGTTTCAATCATTGTATGCTGTGTTAAATATTCATCTTTCAGTTTATGTCTCCCAAATCTCGTATGCTTAGTTTTTGGTGTATTTACCAACATATTATTCTCATGTGCACAAATGGTCAAATTAGTCAAGTTCTTTTACACACATGCCCTATATGTATCACATGTAATCAGTTTAGCAATTTCAAGTCATCCACATACAGACGTAGAACACCTCAGATAAAAAAGATAGATCTGAAAGATACAATCTAAACAAGTATGAGCCTAGGACAGAGCCCTGTGTGACACCCTGACTGTAACCTCAAATTTCACCTGTTTAATTGCTGTATGGTACTTGTCATGTCTTATTTGTAAGCCATACAACTCTGCATCTTATCAATACATCAATACCTAGTTAAATCTACATAAATTCCATCACAGTACAATTTTTCATTCACGGCTGTTATTATATCGTTATAGAGCAATATGATATAGGTGGTAATAGATTTATTTTCAATATATGCATGCTGATATATGGTTTCAAGTCCCAAACTTTCCAATTCTGACAATAACTTATCCAATATTACTTTCTCCTTTATTTTTCCACAACATGAAAATAGACTTAAGGTCTGCATGACTCTGGGTTTGTCCTACTTCCCCTTTCCCTTAAACACAATTTTAACAAGCCCATGTCTCTAACCTTGAGGAATCTCCCCATAGTTATATGACCTACTAAATAATAGATATAATGACACTAAGTTCTTGTTGAAGTGCTCTCTGGTCATTATTACTAATTCCATCTCCTCTCTGTGCGTTGTTTGGATCTAGTTTGCACATTTCTTTTTCAATATAATCTAATTTGATTTCAGTATCTGAGGTTACCTGGATGTCACTAGGACAATTTATCAACCCCTTTGTGGAACCAAACTGCTTTGCATAAGATCGTGTAAATATATCTATAATCTGCTGTGGCTGAGAATAAATTTTAGAATCTGCACACAGTTTATTAATACATATGTCTTTACTCCTTCCACATCTTATATATCTATAAAATGTTTTCCTATTATGCTCAATCTCTTCATATCAATTTTTCTTGATCTTGTCTCACATTATAGTTAATTTATCTGTCCAGCTTATTTCAGTTTTCAAAGTTGTAGTTCAACCTTTTTTCCATTTTTTTATATTTTTACTGAGTGACCCTCAAACCTCTTAAGATAGAGGCACATGGGATATATGCAAATGACCCTTATGAACATCAGGTGTTTCAGCTATATGATGATTCTGAATGCCCATGACTTTTTTAAGTCATATAATGGACAATTTCAGGCCAGTAAAGTCAAACAACACTAGCTGTGGACATGAATGTTTCAGCCTTGTTATGGCCTCATCAACATGGCACAAGTGAACTGTTTGACTAAGCACTGGAAACACAGGGCTGTTATACCCAGCTGATGTCAATTACCATTAGGGTGTCTGCAAAATATCCCAACTAACTAAAACAATGAGTGAAAAGGTCATACAGAAAAAACAATTAGTAAAAACTAAAAGAAATTTCTAGCCAAGCTAGAATTTCCACTGAGTGACACCTTAAACCTCTTGTGGTAGAAGCACATGGGATATATGCAAATTCTGTTCTGTCAAAGAGGGATAAGTTCAACACAGTCTGGTTCCTTCCATGCCCAGCGAGAGATTAGGTCAATAAGCTCATCGGCCACAGGAGTCACCTAAGACACAAATGGGCCAGAACCAAAAGCTTCCGAGAATACTGACTCCTCAGAGTATGGGTTATCTGAGGACTAACCACATGTTTGCTTAAGGATTTCTAGAATCTCTCCAAAGGAGATGTCATTAGATGGTGATCCGGGGGACCTTTTCCCTTTGTCGAACTCAGTAACTTCAGTAAGGGATTCCATAGGGGAATCTATGTGCCTTTTTGCAGGCTTTCTTTGGTGAACCTCTTCAGTGTGATATTATGGATAGGTGTCTGAAGAGAGGGGGAAGCTCCTCTATGGGAACCTTCTGGATGTTACTTGGTATTGGCTGTCCCTGTGGAGTAGATCTGATGGGCTCAGGGCTTGGAAACCAAAAGGGGATAGGGTGTAGTATCCAAGGAAGTATGACAGACTGGACCTCTCGAATGACAGAAAACTCTCTCCACAACCTCAAAGGCTGACAGACCTGGAGAATCTGTGGCTGGCTGCATCAGAGCCAAGATCTCCAAGGTGGGCAAGACATGATGCTGACCAGATCCGTGCCTCAAAGAGGAAGCCAGACCCAAGCTTTCTAATGCTGAGGTTCTGAGTATCAAGGAAGACTCTGACAACATTGGAGTCAATCTCAGCTCCATGGATCCAACACCAATGCTTCAGATCCAAGATTCATCTCAATCCAAGGTAGCAGAAGCAGAAATGGTGAGGCATACAGTCGGAACTGAGACATGACTCTCTTCGGCTCTGACATCAGTACTCTCAGGGCTGTCACATCCTGCATCTCCAAAACTCAGGGACAAATCAAAGAAGGAGATACAACAGTGTGTGAAGATGACAGAAGGCTCATGGATCAGATGGAAGATGGAGATGGAAGATGGAGATGGAATAACTTGCATCTGGATCTGAGCTCTGAGGAACTTCCTCATCATCCTATCCACTTCTGCTTTAGAGAGAATCCTGGATGACCTGATGGATGAAGTGGTCAACGGAGGTCTGGAGTGCCTTTTCGGTATTTGTATAAGAGAGGAATGGAAACAAGGAGATACAGGATCTATGATAAACTCGGGCAAATGAGTTCTCAGCACTTAAGAAACACCTGATATCGGAGCCAAAATTTTCAGATCCTTGGGCTGCACAGGAGGAGTACTAGATTTTTTTCTTTGGCTCTGATGAAGGGTTCAAAGACATTAGTAGTTTTCTGGCAGCTCCAAGGACCACAAATTCTTCAGGGACTTTAGCAATGATTTTTTCCCCCTATTGGGGATTTGAGCTGCTGAGGAACAGAAAGAGAAAGGTGGTAGCAATCCTTTGAGGACTAGCTTATTACATCTATCAGCAATAGCCCTGGAGTTAAATCCTGCACAAATGGTACAATTTGTACCCAAGTGTGCTTCTCTTAAACAAACACACTCCATGTGGGCATCGGGAGTTTGTACCCACAGGAAGTGCATTTTTTGAAACTTGTAGGTTTTTCAGCCATGACACTATAACTCAATAAATGATAAAGAAAATGATTTATTTAACTATAAAAACTAGAAAGAAATTACCAACAATGATAATACGAAATACCCCATTTAAAAGGGTAGGAAATAAACGGATAGGATAGAAGGAGCACCAAAAATAGCCCTTGCAAACATGTACTTTGTTAAAAGTAAAAAAAAAAAATGATGATGAAAAGAGAACCAACAACTAGAGAGAGGTAAAAATCTAAATATATATATAAAAATATAAAGAGATATAGAGAAACTGGTGCACTTGCGATTACCTAAACACTTAACAAATGCTGTGGGAAAGGATCCACATCCATGCAAGATGGATGCAAATGAGATATGAGGTATTGGGAATGGACTAGGGAATTATGGATAGAGGGATGATCTTGTGAGTTGGATCCGAAGTCTGTAGAATGTACCTGAGTCAGATCAGAGTATCTGATCCACAAGTTGAGGAAGAATGAAATGGACATCAGATCACTTTATTACCATAATTCAATGGCCTTGACAATGTCTGCTGAAACAAAACAATATCAAAAAAGTGTCTGTCAGATCTGTAATGTAACTGTAAACCATTTATTTGGTGAACTTAACTAGACTGTCATTTCTGGTGTACCATACACAATGTGTGCTTTCAGAATGGTAAATAGATATACCAGTTTTAAATCTAGTACTAGCCTGAAACTGTTATCTTTTGTTCTTACTGGCCATAGAAGTGAATTGAAATTTCCTTTCCAGTCTGTCTTTGCTTTTCTGAGAATAAGATACTGTTTCTAGAAAATGTGGTAACTTGTCTGCCTGCACTTCAGCTGTGGCAACTGAACTAGAATTTATTTTCTCTTTAGCCTATGAATCTGTATTTCTGTAGCAACTGTTTTTTTTTTTTAATTTTTGTACATCATCTGCACAATCTACTGCAATTAGTTTCTTACAGGTATCATCTGTATGCACTACTGTACATTCTGCGGCATATTTATTTCTTCATAAAATCTTGTTACAGAAGTCTAAACATGATACTCTGATACCATGTCCATACCTAGTATGGTACTGTCACACTCAGAACTGCTCAGTGCTGTAACCTTTGACCCTCCAAATCCTAACATTATAACTGCACTTGTGTCCTCTTGTAGAGGTCTATTTGTAAGTGATCTTGATGCATCTGTATTAATGAGTACATTACTCCATAATTCCTTTCCTACCTTGTTCCACAATTTTTTTCTCTCTACCTTATCCAATAACAGATAAATCATCTGGTTTGGTGTTAGACAGTCACAACCTTAAAAGATATTCTGAAAATCCTCTGTGAAGATTCAGTGAACCCTACATGGTCTGCTAAGACCATGTGTGTGTTGTGGCATGACATGCACATGGCAGGACATGGTTTGTATTCAGTAAGCAGCTCTAAACAATATGTAGAACCTCGCAAACACTGTAAACACTGTGGCATGCTAATTACAGCATAAGTAGCTGAATTGTATGCTAGTTAACCAATCCAAGATGGAGGAGCTATTCAATAAGCTATAACGCAGCCATGTAGACTCAGTGCTGGTTTTTCCTGTGAATTCCAAAACCTATTGGAATGCAGCCACAGAAAAGAGTCTACATGTTAGGGGCTGCTTTAATTCATGTATATGTGTAACAGTCTGAAGTCTGTGCTGCTGCTAATAGACAATGGCCAGGAAGGAGAAGAGCTTTCAGACCTCATTTAACTTATCACAGTCTGCATAAGGTGGAAATTGTACAGTGCACTACAGGGTAAACAGAGGCACACTACAGGAACTCTGCAACCTCTCTCGTCCTCAACTCAGGCCCAGGGCAAAGAAATGAACAGGGACATGCTTGGGGTGTCACAGACATCAGCATCCAGGATTCTCCATCAGTTCCTGAATGCTATGCTAAACATGCCTGCGACCACATATATTTTTCCTGTACTACTGAGGACAGGGCCAGAAATATACAGGAGTTCTACTCTGTAGCACACTACCCTGAAGTACTGGGTGCCATAGATTGTACAACTATAAAAATCAAAGCACCACCCGTGGAACAGGGAAGGGTCGACATAAATAGAAAGGGCTTCCACTCCATTAATTGTCAAGTCATGTGTAATGCTAAGGGAATCTTCTTGAGTGTGTGATGGCAACCTAAGGAGTTACTACGACTCACATATCTGACACAGCTCCAAAATGATTCAGATGTTCACTAGGGGTGATATCCCACAGAGTCATCTACTGGGGGATGCAGGTTATGCACTGGAACCATGGCTGATGACGCCCATCAGAAATGCACACACAACACACCCACTGAAGAATGCCATAATGAGGCACATGCTCAAACCAGAAATATTATAAAGTGTGTGTTTGGACTGCTGAAGTCATGGTTCCAGTGCCTAGATACATCTGTGGAGCCCTGCAGTACAATCCACGTACATGTACTGAAATCTTCACAGTCTGTGCCATGTTTCTCAACATCATCCTCAGAAAACAGCTTCAGGAGGATCAGCAAGGGGAAGGGGCACACATCCCACCACCTCTGGCAAGGTCACCACTGCCACATGCAGATAAAGAGTCAGAGGGGGAACCAGCAGCTGCTGTGAGTGTAAGCAGATGTAGGCCTGCTCAATATGCCTTCTCATTGGCTAAGAGGCAATGCGTAGCACACTCACTTACCATCTAAGTGGCTAAAACCTTTAACCTATGCACATACATATAGTAACATTGATGCCAGGCAGCGCTCACAACCTTTACCTACACATGTAATGGCTGTGTACTCCTAGCATCAGACTGAGTCAGCCCTGAACTAAAACTGTTGCAACCGCTGGATTTACAAGGTTAGTGTTGAACCTGAAGTATTACAAAATGTGTAATAATAGAAATTAATGGCATATCCTTCCATGCTGTTACTTGGTATTGTGAGTAAGCAAAAGAGGGATGATTTCTACAACAATGACTTCAACATGAGTCTCACAAAGGATAATTGGCTAGGCTTAAAATGGCTCGCAAGGGCAGTTAGCTTAGTACTAATCAATGAACCAATGAACCAATGAACATGTGACATCAGAGACTTATGTAAATAAATGTGTCCTCGATCAAGTCATAGGCCTCAGGTATCAAAGATTCACACATCTTAAAAGTACTGGTGATCACCGAATGTCCTCAGTTTGGCCTCATACATTTGTAGTGGCAAATTATTAAAGAGAGACGTTAGAAATTAATGGCACACATTTCAGTTTCAAACTTCATAACCCTCAGAAGATTCTTAAAAAATACTGATGCAAAACTGTTTTGATTCTATCAACTGTCTAACTGTGTAAGACCAAAATATGTAAAAGGTGTCCCTATTGTTCAGCCTTTGTCACTGTTATTTATGGCTTGGTCCAGCTTTGTTGCTGTAAGAGTGGGGGAAGCATGTACACATTACAAAACAAAAATTGTAAGAAAGCAGTACAATTTAATAAACAACAGCACAAACACAGATATTCTAAACACTAAGTCAGCTATGCACCCTGAGTGCTGAGCATCAGACTCAAAGATTATGTATCCCTGAATCCAAAAGATAAAAAACAAATATATGACACAGTTATCACTTGCACAGGTTGTTTTGTGTGTGTGTGTGTGGGGGGGGGGGGGTAAGTTGACACAAAAGGTGGCCACTAGAGAGAGCCTGATCATTATAATTCTGCTTTTCAGCTTTTCACCATGCAGGAAGTTTTTATGTAAACCTTCTTTATTTTTAAGATTAAACAAATCAATCATATACATTTTAAAGTATGTTTTAAACCATTTTAGAGTTCATGATTTGAATATTTATTTTTTTAATAAAATGTTACTTTTTTAATGTAAAAGTTTTACACTGTCTAGAAACTCCATAAAGTCCATGAATATACATGAATTTTATGATAATCAGCTTTTTAATCATTTGTTCAATTTTATGGGTTAACTTGTGTTTTATAAGGGTATAAAAGCAGCATTGTAGTTATCCATCCACATGTGATGAAGTCTACTTGGTAGAAACAAAAAAAAAAGTGTATGCGTTTATGTGAGTGTTATTATTTTTTATTAAAACTGCTTCAACTGGATCTGTGTTGCTGGTGATATCTTTCCTGAGTACCTTGGTCATCTGTTAAACATGTTGATCCATACAGCATATACTATCTGTACATCAGGGTTCAAGTCCCACCTTTGCCTTTTAAGAATGACACCTAATAAACACTATTTATTTATTTATTTATTGACATTTGTTGACCGGGTTAGTCCAACTGGGATTTTATCCCATTTTCAGTGGAGACCCGAGGAGAAAAGCTCCAGATAGTACAATAAAAAAAAAACACTACAGTAGTATACAAGCACAGCAAACAATAGAAATAAAACTAGTCATTACAGTAGTAAAACAATAAACAAAACAACATTAACAATAGTTAAATGACAGCACAAGGTGTTGTTTTTTTTTTGTGATGCTATGTAACTGCACTAGTGGGGATAGAGTTCAGAAGTATGACAAGGATAGATGGAGTGATTCCAATGTAGGGGGAGGAGAGAATTATGTAGGGTCATAGCAGGGGCAAATTCTGGAATTGAGTTAATGAGTCTTTAGTTTTCTTTTAAATAGTGGGGTGTGAGAGATTGAGCGAATGTCAAGGGGTAGTTTGTTCCAGGCTTGGGCCACAGAGTGTTTGTAGAGTAGCTTACCTACTGACTTATTTTGGTGGTAAATATCAAGCAATTGTTGATTAGAGGTGCGGAGGGGTCGAGATGGGGTGTAGACAGAGACAAGGAGAGATAAGGATGGCCAGTAGAATGGTTTAAAGAGCATAGAGTGCAACATGTGAAATTGATAGAGATGTAGTAGTTGTGGGAGTTCTAGCCATATTTTGTGGTAGGATTTTTGGAGTTTATTCAGGGTAGTTTTTTGGATATTTGTGAGAACTGGAGCAGCATAGAGGAGTGAGGGGAGGAGGAGTGCTTGTCCTAGGGTGAGTCTAGCTTCGGGACTGAGATATTTTTTGTTTCGGTATAATAGACCTAATTTCTGATGTGTTTTCTTTATACATTGCTGTATGTGTTGATTGAATTTTAATTCATCGTCGATAATGACTCCAAGGAGTTTTGTGTGGGTGTCAGGTAAGATAGCTGTGTTATTGCAAGACTTAATGACAAAGGAGGATTTATGATGATTAAGAGAGTGGGGTAGGAAGAGTAAGAGTTTGGTTTTAGTAGGATTGAGAATCAGTAAGTTTTCTGAAAGCCATTGTTCAGTGGAAAGTAGAGCTGTTTGGGTTAGGGAGTGTAGGTCGGAGATGTTGTTGGCTGTAGAAATGATTGTGGAGTCGTCTGCATATTGTATAAGTGAGGACTGATGGCATGAGGTGAAAAGGTCATTGGTGAAGATGTTGAATAAGAGGGGACCCAAGATGGAACCTTGTGGAACACCAGTAGAGAGAGGTAAGAAAGGAGAAGGGGAAGAGAGCCATTTAACTGATTGTTTGCGTTCAGACGGATAGCTAGCAAACCAGTTGAGGGTGGAGGTGGAGAGGTGAAAGTTAGTGAGTTTAGATAGTAGTAGTGTATGAGACACTGTATCAAAAGCTTTGGAGAGGTCAAGAAAGAACAGGAAGCAAGTTTATTGTTGTCCAGAGATTTTGCAATGGTGTGAGTGAAGGAGAGTAGAGCAGTAGTTGTGCTATGACAGGGGCGAAAGCCATGTTGGGTAGGGGTGAGTAAGTTTTGATTGAGAAGGTGATCCATAAGTTGAGTGTGGATGCACTTTTCTAGTATCTTAGATAGTGGGGACAGAATGGCAATGGGTCGGTAGTTTGAAGGGTCAGTGGAGTTACCTCCTTTGTGGATAGGGATAGTGTAGAAGGATTTCCAAAGGGTAGGAACAGTAGATTCTTGCATAGATCTATTTATTAATATTGTTACTGGGTAGGTGATAGAGTCAGCTGCGAGTTTAAGGAAGGTCGGAGGTAATTTGTCAGTGGAGGGGGAGCATGGTTTGAGTTTGAACAGTAGAGATTTGATGTAGGAAATGGGCACAGGCTTGAAGTAAAAGGGTGAAGTGTTGGGGGGTGGGTGAGGGGACAGGTACTGAGGGAGAGGTAGGTTGAGAGGGTAGGAGATTTTGTATGGAGGAGATAAAGTGTGAATTAAGTAGGTTAGCTGTTTCCTCAGGAGTTGCGTTTGGGAAGGGTGAGGGGTTAGAGGGATTACCAGGGTAGAGGATGCTGTTGAGTGTTGTTCAGAATTTACGAGGGTTTGAGTTATATTTGTTCTGGCCTGAGCTATAGAATGACTTCTTGTCTATTATTACCTGTTTTTTAGCAAGATTGCATAGTTGTTTGTATTTGAGTAGAAGAGGTGTTTGTTTAGATTTGCTCCAGGCTTTCCAGAAACTGTCTCTTTGCTTCATGATGGACTTAGTTTCTTTTGAAAGCCAGGAAGCATGATTGGATTTCACTCGAATCTTCCTAGAGATCCACTAATCACAAGGCTAAAACAAGTTTAGCTTTGCTTAGCAGTACGTAACTGACTACAAGCCACACCGGAAGCAGACAGGATGTACACATTCTAAATTTCATAAAGGATATTATTGCTGCATGTTTTGCTTTACATTGTACAACACTGCTAACAGACATCGGACGGCGGTTAGCAAGCTTCCCCACCACCACCAGCCATCAAGCACCTGCAGACAGGAAGCAGACAGTAGACCATTTCAAATCAGATATATTTATTAACTGTGTGCTTGGCACCATGCAAACACAATAAGTGACATTGCGAGGCAGTTGCCACACAGAAGTTAATAATGAATAAGGAAATATCCAACTGTTATTTAACTATTCCTATGGCAGCAGATGTAAATGTAGGCCTGTTATACAGATGGCCCTGTTTTCTAATACAGGAAGTGCAACATATTTTTACTGTTGTAGAAGTTCAGTTTATAGTAATAAATAGGAAAATATACAAGTGTTATTTCAGTATTCCTGTGGCAATAGGTGTAAGTGTAGGGCTACCATACACATGGTCCTGGGTTCTAATACAGGAAATTCCAAACATTTTACTGTTGTTCCATTTCATATTGTATTAAATATCACTTATAACAATTTATATATCATTATACATATGCATAGCAGTGCAGCTCATATAAATTGTATGTATGAGGGATAAGACACCCTTACTGTATTTTGAAGATTCAGATGTATGACTGAGGGTATAGTGTCTACTATGTTTCTGTACATATAATTCGGCTATCTGGGTTGGATCAAGCATACCTCTCAACCTCTTAGAGCAAAAAATCTGGACAAAGCCTAAAATGATGGGGGACAAATAGGAACAGATTTTAAATATTGCTCTTACAAATTTAGAAAGTTGATAGAATAATAGGTTTTGCATTAGCATGAATTTTCTGAAGGATGTGCAGTCTTAAACTAAAATGTTTGTCATTATTTAAAGACTTCAATCCTCAGCTATGTGCCAGAAAAGTACAGATTTTAGGAGGAACACACCAAAAATATGAGGTGAAAATCTGGACATTCTTTGAAAATCTGTACATTTGAGAGGTATGCTTGGATGGCCTTCACAATTCAATAAGACACATACACAAATGAATGTATAAACAAAAAGGACTTTGTCAGGTCGCACACATACATGGTTAGCACCTCAATCTGTCATGTGTATTTATAAATAATTCATGACGATGGCTTTTCTGTGCTAAATATGCAAAATCACAGCTGTGGAAGAAAATGGTTTGTCTCTTATGCATGGGTTTGAATTCCACACTGTAAATATCAACTTTATCAGTGTGTAAAGTCAAACCAAATTTGTCGGATGACAGATCATGAAATTTATGTCCCCAGTGCATGTCTGCAAAGTTAAATCACCTAACAGTAAAAGCAGCACACACCCCTCAAACTAACATCAAGTGTCAGATTAACCTGTCCGTTTCCAAAATTGCTTTCCTGTCTGTTTGGCACTGTTGCTCTCTGCTTAACATCATACAAACATGATTGGCATTGTTACTCAGATTTGTACACTACCAGTAAACACGATAACACATATTGGTTGGGAAATTATTATTTGCTCTTTTAATGTTTTCAGGTTTTCAGGCCTGTGCTGCCCCTGCACTACCCGTGTAGTATAGGGGAAGCTGCCCAATTTAGGGTGCAGAGGTGGAGTGTTCAGGAGTCCAAAATCTTTATTTGGCTCCTGGTAAACTACCACAGTCAAAGGCTTTTGCATGAGGACTATACTGTCTCCCAGTATAAGTCTTAAAATAGTCTGGCCAAGGCTGAATCCGGTGTGACTGGCATCCCACACACTGGAGAACAGTGTAGGCACCACTTTAATGACCTAAGAAGGTGCAAGAGGGATACACTCAACCAGTGACTGGATGAGTTCTGAACTAGCAACATCCCACAGTTGTGTAAGTATGCTAATAAAGAGAATTCATAATGCATAGAAAGCTAAATATAGGCAAGCCTGGTATGCATAATGTTTTTCTGTTCTCTTATTTTCTTTTCACAGCTAATTCGGAAATCAATGCAAATGTGCAGTCCCATGCTGAGCATCTAGAGAGACTGAGGGAAGCAAGTGGTACGTATGCAGCTCAGCAGAAGTATTCTTGTAACTTAAAGTAAAAAAATATGCATTTTCTATGCAGTAGAAAAGAATCACAGGCCTAAAGCAGATGCCCTACGCTGACTGCCTTAGAAAACTCCAGCTATACTCTGTCACATATCGTCTACTCAGAGGCGATCTCTGCTTAACATACAAGGCCATGTCAAACCCAGAGCTGCTGGAATGCTACACTTAAAGAAATCCCAATCCCTCAGAGCTACACGCTCCAGGGATCTAAACCTTGTCATCACAATAAACAAAACATGCTGGAGGGATAGGTTCCTGACCCAGAGACTCCCCAGACTCTGGAATAGATTGCCCATACATGTCAAGCAGAGTGCCTCTTTGGACCTCTTCAAGAGGAACCTTGACAATTGGATGGGAGAAAGGAAATTCACCCCAGGGATCACGTCAGTCGCCCTGCTAGACAGGGGTCCAGGAAAGTAAATAATGTGGGAAGAAATAGCCAGGGAATTGTTATGGCTAGGCTTGTATAGGCCCTAGGGCTGATAGCCTAGTACCAACCTATGAACCTATGAACCTATAGTAGCAAAGTAAGCATGCATATCCTAACTGTAAAAGCAAGTATGCATGCATCAGTCTATAGCTCAAACCAACTTTAGGAGTCTAAGACTGCAGTCAAATGTTGTGGGTTCAAATACCACAAGTAAAAAGTATGGAATAGTGCAATCCTTTAATAATATTACATTCATTAAATTCTAGACAAGTGGCATAAATGCCCTGTTGTTAACTTTAATCTGTATAATTGGATCAAGCAAATGTGCAATATCTGCACATTGCAAGGATTACTTAAAGAAATTTGAAATGATAGTTTGTAGTTGTTAGAAAGTATTCTTAAATGTAAAACTTCAGATAAAATAATTGTATTATTGTGATAATGCATTGTATGTCGCATTTATTTTATTTTACATTTGTTTACCGGGAGAGTCCAACTGCGCATAAAACCCTTTTTCAGCGGAGGCCTGGGGAGAAAAGTTCTATTGTTAGTAAACTATTTTGTTAGTAGAAAGAAAATTGTATAATACAATAAAGAAAAAAATAGTAACAAACATTCATAACGGTAAACAGACTAGAACAGAATAAATTGGTCAAGTGGGAGAAAAGACCAATAATCTTGTATAACAATGCTTCTAGAAGACAATCCTTACAGTAGTAGCAGGTAGTGACATTGTATACAATAAGAGTGCAAGTACGATACTTAGTGTTGTATACAGGTAGCATAGCAAACTAAGACTTAAAATCTGGTAGATATTAACAGTGAGAAAGAAAAAAAGAACAACATAAGGTAGTCATATGGCTTAAATTCAATGATCATTCCATATGCAATTAAAATTGTAAAATCAGCTAATTCCATGGTTTGGGCTACCCACATATAATTGTACTAATTTCATTCTTTTTTCTCTCACCCCATCCCTTATCTCTTGTTTGTTTATTATGTGTCACCAAAATGTTTCCATGTCATCCATCTCTAATAAAATCACTGAATGCTTTACAGCACAGGGAACTAGGCCAACCTCAGTGGCTCAGCCTGTCCCCACTCTACCGGCTCTGGCATCGACACCCAGCACATGTGGGATCCAACCTGGTAGTACTGCCTGCACTACCCGTGTCCTCAGGTAGCACTACCCTGGCAGCTGGTACTGTGGTACACTTTGGGAGTAGTGGCAGAAGTGGGGATTTTATCACCTGCCAGGAGATGCCCGGGTTGGTGAGTAAGGTCATGCACAGCAACATTACTGCATGCCTATGCTGGATGGAGAGGCTGCTCTCCCTCATCATCTGTAGGAGGAGGAGGAAGATATGTTAAGCACTCCAGCAGCCAGTGCAGTACAGGGACAGTGATAGCAGTCCTATGGGTGAGGACTAGAATCTCATTGTCCCTATGTTTGATGGGTATGTGCTTGTGTTGTCCCCTCCCTTACCCCCAATCAAGATGTCCCCCAACCTTTTGTGTCCCTTACCATCCCTGCATCTTGTCTTGTTTGTCCGGTTTGTTTGCATCTGCTTCTTCACCTACCCAACTTATCTGACCCAGAAAGTACAGTTGTGTACCTACCATAAATGTAGATGTTCGAGTGTATTCACTGTTGCAGTCATTACACTTGGGTTATCCTGCTGGCAGGCTACCCGCAGTCGGCCTGAATTCCAAAGTCCTGGTCCGGCGTCGGTTGCTTTCACCTCTTCCCTGATGTCAGTGCACCAGGGGTATATAAGATGCAGCCGATGCCATTTTCTTCAGTTTTTCTTGCTCCAGATGTCAGGTGCCCCCAAGAAGGTAGGCAATACATATTGCTTATAAAAACATACAGTAAAATAAAACCAATACCTTCATCTACAAGCAAATACACCACATAGGTTGTATAGGATAGAGAAGTATAGATAAGTCCCAGCAAAGAAAGGGGGATGGAGGGTGGGTAACCTGGACTGCAACAGTGAATACACTCAAACATCTACATTTATGGTAGGTACACAACTGTACTATGTTCATCGTGCTTCACTGTTGCAGTCATTACACTTGAGTTGAATCCCAAAGCTGAGGTAGGACGGCTGGGTCTAAATAGGATTAGGAGTGGCTATGAGGCCCTGCAGAACTGCAGTGGCAAATCCTGCTCTGGATTTAGAGTAAAGAGGCAGGTGGTAATGCTTGGTAAAGGTGTGCACTGAACTCCAAGTTGCAGCCTCCAAAATTTCCTTGGTTGGTACTCCTCTAAGAAAGGCTGCTGAAGTAGCTGCTGCCCTGGTAGAATGTGGCCTAATATTCTTAGGCACTGACTTGCCATAGCAGAAACGAATGCAGTGTCCTATCCATTTTGAAATAGTCTGCTTTGAGATAGCCTTTCCTTGTGATCCTGCAGCATATGCTACAAACAGTTGCTCAGTTTTTCTGAAAGCTTTTGTTTTGTCCACGTAGAAGCGTAGCTGCCTGTGCATGTCCAAAGAGTGCAGAAGTCTCTCCCCTTTATTCTGGGGATTTGGATAAAATGTTGGCAAATGAATGGTTTGGTTAAGAGCCACACTGGATGGCATAAATGTTGAGTTTGTCCTTAGAGAAACCCTGTCCGGATGAAAAATGATAAAAGGTTCCACTGCCATTAATGCCTGTAACTCTGAGACTCTTCTTGATGAAGTTATTGATCGGAGCAGAGCAGTTTTCCATGATAAGAATTTTATATCAGCTGTATTGGCTGGCTCAAAAGGAGGCAGTGTGAGCTTTTCCAAAACAAAGTTGAGGTCCCATGTAGGTATCGGTGCTCTCCTTGGGGGTCTTATGTTTTTTGCCCCTCTGAGGTACTGTCTTAGCAGTGGATGAGAGAAAATAGGAGGTTCCATATTATAATGAGCTGAAATGGCAGAGGCATGGATCTTAATTGGTGAGAAGGATAGGCCTTTGTCCAGCATCTCAGTTAAGTATTGTAAAATCTGAGGAATATTTGGAACAAGTGGTTCAAGTCCTTGTGCCTGGTTCCAAGCACAGAATCTCTTCCATTTTTCTGCATAAGTTTTCCTGGTGCTGAGCCTCCTGGCTTCCAAAATGACATCCATAGCAGCTTTAGAGAGAGGTGTGTTCTGAGTGGCTATATTATTTGCCATGCAGCCAGATTTAAGGTTCTGATATGGCTGTGCAGGATCTGATTGTTTTGTTGAGTCAGACGATGAGGAATTTGAGGTAAAGTCCAGGTTGGCCTTGAGACAAGCTCTTTAGGAGTGGGTACCAGTGCTGGCATGGCCAATCTGGGGCAATCAGAATCATTTTTGGCTTCTCTTGTCTGACTTTTAGGAGTACCTTGGGAAGGAGAGGCAGTGGTGGAAAGGCATAAACTGTTAGGGTTTTCCAGCTGAATAATAGAGCATCTACTTTGCATGCTTGTGAGTGGTAAGTCCTTGTGCAGAATCTCTGTAGCTGGCAGTTGTGAGGGGAGGCAAAAAGATCTATGTTTGGGCATCCCCATTTCCTTGTTAACATGCTGAAGACCTGTGGAACTAGTTTCCACTCATGAGGGTCCATGAGGTTTCTGCTTAGTTCGTGTGCCAGAGTATTTTTCTTTCCTGGCAGGAATTGTGCCTGCAGATGTACTTGATAGGTCAGTGCTGTGTTCCACAAAGTCATGGCTTGCTTGCAGAGGGGGTAGGAATGTGTGCCCCCTTGCTTGTTTATGTACCACATAACTGTAGTATTGTCCGTCTTTAATAATAGTTGTCCTGGATGTAGTAGATCCTTGAAGGCTGTCAGGGCATTCTGTACAGCTAGCATCTCTTTTTGATTGATATGAAGATGCATTTGGTCCGTGAGCCTTGTGCCCTGAATACATTTTCCTGCCATGTGTGCCCCCCCAGGCATAATCCGATGCATCTGTTGTTAGTGTCTGCCTGGCTGTGGGGAAAGTGAAAAACTGTCCCTTGTTGTGGTGACAGGCCAGTGCCCACCATCGAAACTCCTGTTGCAGGCAGGGAATAAGAGTTATTATTGTTTCCAGGCTGTGGTAAGGTTGAATCCAAACACTTTTTAGATACCATTGTAGCTTCCTCGTATGCAGTCTTGCATATGGAATTAGTAGGATGCAGGATGCCATAAAGCCCAAAGCCTGCAGAATTTTTCTTGCAGGTAGCTGGGTCTTTGTTGCCATCATTTGAAAGTAATGAGTCAGTTGCCTTTGCTTGTCTGGCATGAGACAAGCCATCTGGGCAGTTGTATTTAAGCTTGCACCCAGGAATATTATCTCTTGAGAGGGAACTAGTTTTTATTTCTTTTCATTTACTGTGTACCCTAGGCAAATTAGTAATCTTTTTACAAAGACCAGATGCTTTAGTAGAATGTCCTTGCTCTCTGCTTGAATAAGGCAGTCATCCAAGTATGGATATATTTGAATTCCTTTTTGTCTGCAAAATGTAATTACTGGTGCCAGGCATTTTGTGAGGACCCTGGGCACAGTAGATAAGCCAAAGGGTAGTGCAGAGAATTGGTAATGTATTGAGCCAGCTATGAATCTGAGGTATCTTCTGCAAGATTGTCTGATTGGGGCATGCAGGTATGCCTCTTTGAGGTCCAAAGTAACTAGCCAAGCCTTCTTGCCCAGCATGGGTAAACGCTGCTGCAGTGTCAACATTCTGAATTTTGGAACATCCAGGAACGTGTTTAGAATAGACAGGTCCAGTATTGGTCTCCAGGCTTTGTCCTTTCTGGGTACCAAGAAAAGTCTTGAATAAAATCCTTGCCCCTGTTCTTGCTGTGGTACTTTTTGAATAGCCCTCATGTCCATGAAAGCAGAAATTTGTTTTTGTGCCTCTGCCCATTGATTTTGTGGCAGGTCTGGCATACATTTTGACCTTGGTAGGGTGTGAAAGTGGAACCTGTAACCCTGAGAAACAATATTCAGTACCCATTTGTCCTGGGTGATCATGTGCCAGTTTTGTGAGAAAAGTGCTAATTTTCCCCCTAAGGGTGCTGCCAAAAGGTAGGTGCTTGGCATTTGTAGAGGAAAGTCATTGGGACTGTTTCCTATAAGGTTGTGATTTGTCTTCTCCGCCTTTGGGGGCTGAAGTACCCCATTGTTTAGGTCTGTACGAGCCTTGGGGCTGAGATCTGCCTCTTGGGCATCTGTATCTGCCTCTTTGTGGCCTGTCTGACACTGGAAAGGACCAATTTTTTGTAGGCCAGTTCCTGCTAAATCTAGGTGGCTGAACCTGGAAGAAATCCTTTACTGTCTGCATTGATTTTGCTTTATCCTCCATTTTCTTTAACACCTCTTCTGCCTTAACACCAAACAAAGTATCATGGTGTAATGGAGCATCCAATAATTTTGCTTTAACGTGATCAGGTAAACTCTGTTCTTTTAACCAAGCATGCCTTCGAATGACAGAACCTGTAACAGTGGCTCTGGAAGATGCCTCTAATGAATCAAAACCACATTGCAAAGTATGCTTTCCCACTTGTTCAGCTGCATGCAATAAATCCTGCATTTCCTTGTTCTCAGGACATTCAGGGCATGTAAGCATTTTCTGTTTTAGCAAAGACATTAGGTATTGTTGATATTTAAGCATATGAAACTGGCAGTTTAAAGCCCTTACAGCTAAAGTAGCAGAGGTATAAACTTTTTCCCCCATCTGTCCAGTGCTCTAGAATCCCTATCAGAGGGAACAGGTTTTTTTGTAGTGGAAGCCTTGACCCCTTTGGGACCCTGAGAAATAGTTTCTGGATCAGCAGCAGGGTTTTTATAAAGAAATTTATGAGAATCTGGAACCCTGTAGTGCCTATCTGGCTTAAATGGTGCAGGGGGTAAAGAATCAGGAGTCATACTGGATTCAGAAAAAACATCATCAACAATATCTAGTACAAGGGGGATAGCAAGAGGCCTGTGCTGAGGCAGTAAAAGAAAGTCTCTGTGCCTTTTCTTGGATTCTGAATAATCCTGGCTCTCCAAATGGAAATGTTCCCTCATGGTGTGCAGGGTTTCCCCAAAAGAGTAGTCCTCAGGAGGAGAGGCTGAAGGGATAGATTCTTCAGCATCAGAGTCCTCATAGGGAGGAAGAGAATATCCCTGTTCTGAAGAGGAATCAGAAGAAATAGAAACTTGATCAGAGGAGTCATAGTCAGTGTCTTGCCTAGGCCTTTTATGAGGAGAGGGATGGGAACCCCTGATCAAAGTAATTAGGTCCTCGGCCATTTCGAGCATCTGTTTCTTTGGCATGGATAACTGTCCAAGAGAATGCTGTACTTGTTTCTTTGTCTTTAAAGGTGTTTTAGACTTTGCCTTGGCTGCTGAAGAGGTCTTGATAGTAAGCTGTGTAGGTCTCAAAACACCCTCAGAAGCCGATGCCTGCTCAGCGGCTCTGGACCCATCTGAGGGAATAGTTTCCATAGGATCAATACCTTGAGTTTCCAGAGGCCTAGTTGTCTCCACATGGGAGCCAGAGGTGGCCTGTGGCTCTGAGGTAGCGGGTGTCAGGGGCTGCAAAAGTGTCTCACTGAGAACCGGCAAACCATCGACTGGCCTAGAAGAGGCTTCGTCGTCGGTTTTGGACCTTGGATGCCTGTTCTTTTCTTTGTCTTTGCACTTTTTATGAATTCCAGTCGTTGGTTGTTCTGACGGCATTATATAGTTAAACCTTCGGCCAAAATAATGTAAAACAAAATCGAACCGACGCCTAATAGTGCGTTGGTTGAATCTAGCACAAAACTGACAACTAGCAACATCGTGGTCAGGGCCTAGGTAAGGAATACAGTAAGAATGAAAATCCTTATGAGGTATTTGCTTCCCACAAGAAATACAATTGTTAACTTTTACTGACATCGGTCTGGAGCAAGAAAAAGTTTCCCCAACGGGGTACTTAGCTTTATTGAAGACTTTGGATCTGAAATTCAAATTGGAAAATCTCAGGAGTCGGCCGACTGGCACTTGCGAACTGCTTTTGCTTCGGGCACCATGCGGCAAGAAAGACTGAAGAAAATGGCGTTGGCTGCATCTTATATACCCCTTGTGCACTGACGTCAGGGAAGAGGTAACAGCAACCGACACCAGACCAGGACTTTGGAATTCAGGCTGACTGCGGGTAGCCTGCCAGCAGGATAACCCAAGTGTAATGACTGCAACAGTGAAACACGATGAACATATACCAATGTCCTTTACCCAACATTCCTCTCTTACTGAAGAAAAAAAGGGCACCTGTCACACAAAAGAAAAAATATCATCCCATACATAGCTCTCCACTTCGCACTCATGTCTTCTTGACACACTTGATGTGATCCAACTGGCTATACAGCATGACTGCTTTGTTGTCAGCCCTCTTTGTTGAGGTGACAGTCCAAATTCAGCTAATATTCTGGACATATTTGCATTTTACACTGTTAAAGAAATGGATGGCTATTCCTGCCTCCCTCCTGCACATTCCTATATTGCCTTCTCTTTGTTCTTCCCTTGTTTGCCTCCCATTTCACCACTTTCCTATCTACCCCAGACCTATAATCTAGTCAAAACCAGAATCATATACAACACACACATAGTAACAACAACAACAAAAAAACAATGCAGCCCTTCACTTTATGGCCTCAGTGTTTGCATGGAGGTTGGCATCGTGCACCAATGCCAACTGATGGTGAACAGCTTTTCCTTGCTGGGATTACCTCCATGCAATGCCGCTTAAACATGCTGTGCTAAGGTAACACACAGTGAATGTAGTATAAAGAATTATTTCATTGCATTATCACTACTTATTTAGAACTATTACATACACCTAGATTTGAACCCTATATCATCTAAGGTCCAAAAGAAATGTGTCAGTGCATTTACACCTGCTGCCACAGAGTCAGCTAAGCATCAGGTGAGTTTCATATACTCGGTAGTAAGAACTCTCATAATGTTAGGAATGAAGCTCGCATTTGCTCACCGCTTAACTATGTGCAAACAGGGAAAGCAGTAGAAATGTGTATCTGGCATGCGCAGACAAGTTTCCAACCATCGCACAAACCCACTGCTCAGCAGTGCACTATGCAAAGTAAATAATAGCATGTACTACTTTTGTTTACTGTCCACTTAGTCTTTATGCCATGAAACTACATGTGCAAACACAAACAAAATGAAGGCATTATCTAAGAAAATAACACATATTTACAATGCAGCCATGTTACCTCCCCCATACACTGCAAATTTGGTCTCACAGTACTTGTTCACAAATATTTCAACTACACTACACAAATAAATAACAAATGTTGCCTTATATACCATGCACATCTTTATAATGACAATGCACATTCAGATTTTCCAATACTTGTAGTAATGTAGACACCTGTTTGCATACAGTTTGTAAAGCTGTCTCTTAAAGTATACATATACATTGGAAACACAACCACCAAATACTACACATTGCACACTCATCAATCTGGTAACATGCAGAACTTTAATATCTTGACAGCTGGACATGACTAGCTATCCATTTCATGCAGGCCTCCCAACATCGTCACTCCAGCATCCACTGCTGATATAATCTACTATAAGTTGCCCTGCAGCCTTGTAAAAGTATGACTTGTGCTGTGACTCTTGTGTAAAGTACTGAGTTCTCTAGTCAGTGTAGTTAGGTAGGGGTTCTGTTCTCACGGCACTCATCTGTATGTGTGTGTGTGTGTGTGTGTGTGTCTAACTATTCAGAAGAGCATAATTGTGTATCCTGCAGTTACCACTCCAATCCCATGGAGTACTAATATTTTCACAGTTGGACATACCTACATATTAATTTCATGTAGGTCTATCAACATCTTCTCTCCAACATTCATTGCTGATATCATCCACTATAAATTGTCCTGCAGCCTTGTAAAAGTCAAACTTGCGCAGTGGTGCTTGCCTAAAATACTGAGTTCTATAGTCTGTGTACTTAGGTAAGGGTTTTAACCTTACTGCAGTCAACTGTGAGCTGTGTGTGTTTATCTAGTCAGCAGAGAGTAAGCATGTATTTTGAAGTTAACACTAATTCCACAGATTGCCAATATTTTGACAGTTCACATAACTACATATCCATTTCATGCAGGCCTCCCAACATCTTCTCTGCAACATCCACTGCTGATGTCATCCATTATAAAGTGTCCTGCAGCCTTGTAAAAGTCAGAATTTTGCTGTGGAATTCGGATTAAATACAAACTTTTCTAGTCTGTATACTTAGCTAGCTAGGTAGAGGGTCTGTTCTCACTGTAGTCAATTGGGGAGTGCATGTGATTGTGCACTTGCTTGACATTAGAGAGAGCATTTTACACCAGCATGTGGAACACTGTTATTGTCATCTTCCTCCCACCAAATTCTGCTGTCATCACTATAGCTGATTTCTGTATTTGCAGTATTTCCATCGAGGCTGGCCTGTAGGCCAGGCACAAGTCACCTCATTCTATACACTACAGATTACAGTGACCGGGTTTACAGTCTATCCATATATGTCATGGCATGTTTTGTAGGCCCTGTATTTTCTTGGTGAGAAACCCCACTGAATTTTTCCAGCTGCTGCAGGTGTGTGGTGAGGTACATGCAAAAGGAAGCATTGTGCTCTATTAATGTTCTGATGAGGGTTAAGTACAGTGCTGTAATAACATTCTCAGATCTGAATATGATGGCCTGACTTATGAGTTGCATGACATGTCCTTTCCATAACACTATGGAAATTTGGTGGTCAAAGTTCAGATTGCTAGCTGCCTGTGTTCCCAGGTCTTGCACCACTGGGTTTGAGGATGGGAGGGTATTGTCAATGCTGTAATTAGCAGGAAATTTGAGAATTTCCAGAAGGAAAAAATAATGACACATTTGTAGACTGCTTGGTTTTGGTACCAATCATTTGTCTGTGTTAGTCCCTCGTGTAATATGTTAAGATCATTAGTGGACTCCGTGATTGCACCCAATATGCAAGAATCAGCAAACGTGGTGGCTTGTTGAAGTCAAGCATTTTTTCTGACATTAGTGATGACTTTTGTTTTGCTTCTCTTGATGTAGTGTCTCTTTACACCTGCACTGAACAAGTAAGTGGAATTGAGCTAGTGAGAGACTAATTGTGTTCAGCACTTTTAGCAATGACAATATGAACACTGTTTGCTTATTGCTTGAGTTAGTGTTTGACAACAACTTTTTCTGTTTCTTGGGCAAATACTACAAGCAGATATTTGGAGTTGCTGTGGATGCTTGTGTGGCTCCAGTCCTTGTGAATTTAGTCATGGCTCCTGGGAGCAGAAGTTCATCAAGTCTCACCATCTTTCAAAAAACATTTTGTTTAACTGCAGAGACATTTATGATTTGTTCCGACTTTGGAAAGGTACCTATGATGATTTTCTACTGTTCATACATATCTTAACACCAGTACAGACTTACTCAGGTTTATGATCAGTAGCTATGGTAAAAGCATCTATTACTTGTACATTTCTTTGAGCTTCAATGCCTCTTGAATGTTGTTTGCAAGAAAAATTCACAGGAAGGAAAAAATAAGTTATATCTTGCCCTAACATTCCATCTGTGTTGTCAATCTTCACTTATCCTTGACTGTGGGTTCAGTTCCAAATCTCAGAACCAACTCGGCCATTACTCCAGCTTGTGCGTTCCAAGAACTCTCGAGCTTAGCTCTACCCAGAATACTCCCCACCAGATTACCTCAGATCGAGTTTGCATAAGATAGTGACAGGCAGGAAATAGATCAGAGACCATATCTGTATACTTAAAGGAATAATCCAACCTGTTGGGATAGATCTGTTCCACTACGTAGCCCAAAAGGAAGGGGGAAGGAGGGTGGGGATGTCAAGGATAAGTGAAGATAGACAACACAGATGGAACATTATGGTAAGACATAACTTCTTTATCTTATGCTGTCAATCTTCACTTAATTCCTGACTGTGGAACAAAGTCCCCAGCTACCAAACTCTTGTGAAGTTTCACAGAAGAATATTCCTCAGCACCATCGAACCAAAGGATGCCCATTCCCTAGAGACTACATCCAGCTTGTAATGAGTAATAAAGGTACGCAGGGATGCCCAAGTAGCTGCTGCACATACATCTTCTATAGAAGCTCTGTAATGGAAGACTGAGGAAGCAGCTAATGCTCTCACAGAATGTGCCTTTACAGGTTCTGGCAGTTGCACTTTTCTTTTGTTATAAATGAAGGTTATGTAGTCCTTGAGCCATCTAGCTAAAGTAACCTTAGAAATTGGTTTGCCCAGAGTAGTGGAAGAGAATGAAACAAACAGTTGATCAGATTTTCTGAAATCTTTTGTTCTATGCATGTAAAAATGTAATTTGTCTGTGAACATCTAACAGATGCAAGCAATATTCGCTTTTGTTCAAAAATTTGGGAAAAAAATATGAGAAGGTGTATAGTCTGATTGATATTAGTGTCAGATACTACTATTGGTGAAAAGGATGGATTTGCTCACAAAGATACCCTGTCCTTATGAAAGATTAGGCAAGGAGGCTTGCAAGATAACTCAGATATTCTCCTCGCAGAAGTAATAGCAACCAAAAAGGAGGTTTTCCAGGACAAATACTTCAAATCACAATTTTCAGACAGTTCAAATGGGAAATTAATTAAGGACTGTAGCACCAGATTCAAGTCCCAAGGTGTAGATGGATCCTCATATGGAGGTCTCAGCAATAGGGCTCCTTTCAGAAAAGCTTTACACAGCTTGTGCAACATTAAAGTTGTGTCATTTAATTTGAAATTGCAGCTAGATGAACCTGTATATTTGAAGAAGATGCCCCTGTATTGAAAAGTGATGCGAAAAATTCCAAATCCTTATGAACTGGTGCCGGATATGGATCAAGATTACTGTCTGAAGCCCATTTTGAAAATTGTTTGCCCCTTGCTGCTGTATAAATGTCTAGTTGAAGGTTTGTGGGAGGCTAAAACAATTCATTGAACTGGGGCAGAAAGGCTAATATGCCTGGCAATCACTGGAACTGGAGAAGCCACACAATGAGCTTGAGACTGTGAAGATTCAGGTGAATGAGTCCCTCTGGATGGGACAATAGATCTGGAGCTGGGTCCTGAGTCCACTGTTCTTGAATTAGTTGATGCCACAGAAAGGGAAACCATATCTGTCAAGGCCAGAAGGGAGCAATGAGAATTATTCTGTTCTTTGACCTGTTGGCTTTCTTTAGAAACAGGGATATGAGTGGAATTGGGGGAAAGACATACAGGACACCGGGGGGGGGCAATCTTGGAGAAGAGCATCTCTCATTTACTCCTCCAGAGAGGGGATCAGGGCAAAGTAGCTGGTGCATTTGTTGTTCAGAGGAGATGCAAAGAAATTGCAGCAAGGCTGGCCCCATCGATGGAATATCCTTTCCTCCACCAAAGGATTGAGACACCACTCATAAGGTATTAGGATACTCCTGCTCAACTTGTCTGCAATCATGTTGGAGCTCCCTGGAATAAGCATTGCAACCAGAAAGCAGTCGGTTGAGATTGCCCATTGCCAAACCCTGAGAGCTTCTCAACAAAGAGGGTAAGATCTGGATCCCCCTTGTTTATGCATCAAACTACTGACATGTTGTCTTTTGGATCACAATAATTCCCGAGGGGAAGGTTTCTTGGAATGCTTGCAACACTAGGAGCACTGGCTTAATCTCTACAACACTGATGCGCAAATTGGCCTCCAACTGGGACCAAGTGCCTTGGACTGTCTTCCCCAGATAATGCCTCCTCCTCACCCTATCTGGGATGCGTCTGTGGTCACTATGGCTTGGGGGTGTGGAGGAACAAAGGGGTGCCCCAGTAGAATGTCATTTTAATGAAGCCACCAACTCAGGTCCTTTTTGCATAAATTGATCTGAATTTGAAGTGACATCAGTTGTATCATTAATGACCATTGTGATGCCAGAAGCCATTGAAGATTCACATGTGAAACCTGGCAAAGAGAACTAAGGTAATGGAGGCCGCTATAGATCCCAAAACCTGAAGTACCACTCTTGCAGTCACTGTTCTGCTGTGAATGATCTGGCTGGCTTGAGATTTTATTCTTTGAAGTCTTTCTTAGGTTCAGAGTTTCATAGGTAGGTACTAGGCTATTGGCCTTAGGGCCTATATAAGCCTAGCCAAAAAGGTACTCTGGCTTTCACCACCCAAGAAAATTATTTTCCTGTGCCCCTGTCAAGCAGAACCACAGATGTGATCCCCAGGGTGAATTTCCTATTTCCCATCCAAACAATAGGGATTTTTCTTGAAGAGTGCTAATGAGGAGCTCTGTTTGACATAGATAGGTAGTCTGTTCCAGAGTATAGGAAGTCTCTGGGACAGGAATCTATCCCTCCAGCATGTTCTGTTTATTGTGGTGACAAGGTTTAGATCCCTAGTGTGTGTAGCTCAGAGGGATTGGGATTTCTTTATGTGGAGCACGTCCAACAGCTCTGGGTTTGACATAGCTTTGTATGTTAGGCAGAGATCGCCTCTGAGTAGGCGATATGCGATGGAGTAAAGCTGGAGTTTTTTGAGACGCTCTGTGTAGGGCATCTGTTTGAGGCCAGTAATCCTCTTTGTGAGGTATTTCTGCAGCCTTTCCAGTTGTTGTAGATGTCTTGTGAGGTACATACCAAAAAGGGCATTGTACTCTATAATGGGTCTAATGAGTGATGAGCAGAGGGGAACAATGACCTCTTTTTTTCTGGATGAGAAACCTTTTGTGATGAGGTGTGCCACGTAGAAGGATTTCCTGACCACTGTGGTGATGTGATTATCAAAGGAGAGACTACTGTCCACCTGTGTCCCAAGGTCTTAAGTAGACTACCGCCTATGTGGTAGTTCATGAGTACAGAGTTTTTACCAAAGGGGATGACAATGCACTTTTTGGCATTGAGCTTGAGGCCATGGCTTTGACACCAGGCATCTGTCTCAGTGAGGCACTTTTGTAGAATGTCCACATCGTTAGGATTTTTGATTATGGTTCCTAGTTTGGAGGAAGAGACGTGATGCAGGTGCTTGTGTCCAACACTGCTGCTATGAATTCTGAATGCTGTGTTGGCTCTAGATGGGATTCTTTGTAGTTTACAGTAGTCCCTATTAAAGAACAAGTTTGAAGGACATAATCTCTTACATCTAACAGTAGATGCCTGGTGGTTACGGTAATGAGATAGTTATCTAAGTATGGAAACACCCATAATCCTTGCAGTTTGAAGTGAGCTGTGACCACTGCCTTGGTGAATACTTTGAGGGCTGTGGAGAGGCCAAAGGGCATGGGTCTGAACTGGTAATGACTGGCTCCCAGCTGGAAGCACAGAAATCTTCGGGAGTGGTTGTCTATTTTTGTGTGATAATATGCATCCTGAAGATCTATTGAGCACATCCAGTCATCTTTCCCTAAGAACATAAAAAAATACTGAACCGTGACCATCTGAAATTTGATATTTTGAACTGACTTGTTCAAAGCATTTAGAACCAACATTGGTCTCCAGTCCCCCATCTTCTATGGCACTAAAAAGAATTTTGAGTAAACTCTGAATCCTATCTGGTCTGGCGGGACTTTTTGGATGGCTCTTTTGTTGAGCAGTTTTTGAATTTCTGCTACTGCCACATCCCTGTGACTAGGTGGAACATCCAGAATTCTTTTGGGTTGGTTGGAAAGGGAATATGGTAACCTCCTGTTATGATCCTCTGCACCCAATTGTCCGTTCTTATGGTTATCCAGGCAGGTAGATGCAGGGATAGTCATCCCCTGATGGCAATTGGGCCTCCATTCAGGAGTGCTGATAGGAATTTCTGAAGAAAGAATCCCTGGAACCCTGATTTTGTGGGCCACCTCTGCCTCTGGAGTGGCATTTTCCATTATAACTCCAAAGACTGCCCTGGGAGGAGTTGTTGCCATGTTCGTCCTGGAAAGGTCCTTAAGACTTTTTGAACCATAGCCTTCCACTCCTCTGGTTCCTTGAGTAGGGTCGTTAGGGAGTGGAAAAAGTGTATGTCCACAACAGAAAGTGTCTTTCATCTTTCTCACATCTAGCAATGGTGTCTTTAATTTCTGGGTACAAAAAAGGATGTTCTGTCAAAGGCAGCATTGATGAAAGAAGACTTAAATGGCTCCAGAAAGTCACACAAGCTCATCCAGGTATGTCATCTTATAATTACACCAGAACCCGCTGCCTTGGTCATCCCTTCAGCTGTGTGTGCGATGAGCCTCATGGACAAATTACAAATTGAATCAAGGGTCACCAGCTGGGAAGCTACTTTTGCTTGAATTCCTTCAGCTATGGTTCCTGTCAAAGTATCTGATAGCTCCTTTATCAGATCTCTTTGAAGCCTGGTGACATGTGCCAGGAAATTCAAGGACCTAAGCACGAAGGTCGATAAAGTATATATGCACTTCCCCAATCTATCTATCATACTAGACTCCTTGTTAAGAGGATGGATAGTAGGACTTTCATCAGCAAGTTCCTTTTTGGTGGCTGATGCAACCACCATGGCATCCACTGGTACGCCTTTATCTCATTGCTGGTAATCCATGAGAGCTGATAATATATGGCCTGATCTGTTAAGGATTGGCTTGATGGCATCTGGAATCTTCCACGCCCACAGAGGAATCAGTTTAATGAGATCAGCAGGTGGAGAAATCTTAGCAGTAGATGGCTGGGCATGGAAAGCCTCTAAGTATACTGACTCCTGTGAGGAAGGTTGTTGGGAAGTCCAGCCACCTCTCTGTTTAAGGATCTCTAAAATGTCACCAAACGGCATGTCTTCTGGAATTGACCTTGGTGAACCTTCCCCTTCATCAAAGTCAATATATTCTGTGAAAGACTCTTCAGGGGAGTCCAACAGCTTCCTCTTGCCTTTCTCTTCCTGGGTACCTCCTTGGTGATACTGGCCTGGGCTGGGAGGTGTCTGAATAGGACATAACCAGCATGGTAGAATCCTGAGGTTTCTGTGCCCGCCATCTCAAGTCAGAGGCTGGAGGTAGCTCTGGGTGAGGGGAAGGACCAGGGGGTTGTTACAATGAAACAGAAGTCAACTGAGAGTCTGCAGTGGACAAGGCCCACTCCATGGCCTGGAAAGCATGCCCCCCCCCCCCCATAGAGGAATGGGAACCCAGAATTGAAATAGACTCTTTCAAATCCATGGTCCCATCCTGCACTGAGGGAATCACCCTCGAGCCTGAAGCCAGAGTGGAACTCACATGTGCCAAAGCCCCGAGAAGCATGGATGTCTCTGACAAAATTGGCAAACCACACTCCCTGGAACTGATAATGAAGCCTTGATCCCGAGAGGTCTCCAGTTCCAACAGAACCGAAGAGCTCAGGGTAGTTATCAGCAGAGACACACCTGCGACAATACATTTGACACCAGGACTGTTAGAACTGGGAACTCTGAAGGGTCAAATGGACTCAGAGAAGGAAAACAGTTGGGTGAGAAATATGAAAGGTTTTACAGCCAGAAATGCTAGGAACTGAGGAAGTAGCAAGTCTATTCACTGCCAGAAGCTGGTTCACCAGCCTTAAAACATCAGATTCTATGAGGCTGTTGGTGGAGTGCACCAAGTAGACTGACAGGGTCTGAGGTTATGCAAAAAGGGACTTGATGGTCAGTCCACAAAGGGATCAGTTCTTGGGGAGTATCTAGTATGAGGTAAGTCCTTGAAAGAAAACTTCTTTGGATCCAAGATTGGTGGAATGGAGGAGGGTGGCGTTGTATGAGACAACAAAAAAGTGGGTGTCGCAGCTGTCAGTGTGAAAATTGGCATTGATGGCTCTGGTGAAAACCATTTCTCGCCCAGTGGTTCTGAAGAAGCTGTGGGAACCATAGAAGACTTCACTTTTTTTAACCAGCAGTTCTAAGGAACGTGAAGGAACCGAGCGACTTCTCTTTCTTGACCCCTCATGCCTAGAGGAGGAGGAAGGGGAACTTATATCTATTTTAGAAGTCACAGATATAGCCTAGTCAAAGCTAGATTTTATCAGACCCTTGAGATTCAAGTTATTCTTTCTCTCTTCAAGGATGCAGTGGCTAAAGCCATGACAGATGGAATCATCTTCCTGAAGATGCACTGGGCCCAAGCAGTACACGCACAAGTCATGACCATCAGAATTTGGTAGTTTATGGTCAGACTTCTGGTATCTCTTGAAGTCAGAAGCACCTTTAGACTTTTCAGCCATGTCAAAGAAACACACACACAAACACTATAAGGGAAAAAGAGAAAACAGAATTTTTTTTTTTTTGTTACTAACAATGGCATCAAAGAGTTCCTGAAAGGCATTGGAAAAGAAAAGGAAAGGGGAAAGTACCAGTAATGGTATGGAAGATTATCAAACCGTTAGAGGAATGGGAAGGCAAGCTATCAACGATGGTACACCAGAAAAAGGAGAATATCAAACCAAAATCACCCTTGCAAGTACGGCAAGTGCACAGGCCCAACAAACCTTCAGCAAAGTCAAAAATCAAAGCCAGCACTAAGTGTGGATGATATAACTTCTTTTAATGAAGCATGAATGACAAAAAAGGTAAGGAAAAATCCTGTAACCTGTAATTTTTTGTGGGGTTACAGGGTTTTTCCTTACCCTTTTTGTCATTCATGCTTCATTAAAAGAAGTTATATTAACCACACTTAGTGCTGGCCTTGATTTTTGACTTGACTATACCAGAAAAAGGGTCACATAGCAGTTAAGTAAAGAAGAAGAGCTGGGTAACAGCAAAGGATCTAAAGAAATAAATATGAGAAGAAAAAAATGGTAACTAAGACTCACAAACTGAAGAAATTGCTAGCTCGAGAGCTAACAGGAGAGGAACACATCTGGCACCTGAAGTGGCAAACGAGATCAGAAGTAATCCTGAGAGGAGCATTCTGGGTAGAGCAAAGCTCGAGAGTTTTTGGAAGGGGCAATCTGCAGTAACGGCCGAGTCGGTTCCGAGATTCGGAACTGAACCCACAGTCAAGAATTAAATGAAGATTAACATCAGATCATTTGTTAATCATTACTTGCACAGGGACAGTTCACATCTGTCACATAAAGGGGGTGCTGTAAAGGGCCAACTAATCAAGCTTAATAGATTGACCACTGACGATGATATTTTTCTAGACGAGACTTCCAAACTCAGGAATTTCTTCATCAGTCAAGGTTACAATCATAACTGGTTAATTGGCATTAAAAATAAAGTTTCATTGCTTAGGGACCAAAAGGCTTGATCTACCCTGTTTCTTCAGCAGTTTCTTTGGTCAACGATGTGAAAGGTGTTTCAACATCTACCAATCATGTTTGCTTTCAGCAAGTTTTTCCTATCTCTATTTCTACTGACATGCCCATTATTAGAGACATTGTCACAAACACCTGGAAAATTATACTGATCAACACTCATCTTGCCAATATTCTTTTACCTACAAAAAGCCGTTCAATTTCAAATCCATCTTTGAACATACAGCCCCCTCCAGCTTACATACTCAACACATGCCAGGCACCTTTCATTGTGCAAGTGTAAGCAATGTAGGTACATCACTCATTCGTCCTTAGTGTATTTCAAACCATTGGGTATTTCCATTTGGGTAAATAAAAGATTTGATTGTAATTCTAAGTACTTAGTTTGCTTGGCATCCTGTAAATCCTGTGAAAACTTTTACATTGGAAAAACTATAAGATGTTTGTCAAGGAGGATATACCAGCACACCTTGGCCATACGCAAGAAAGATCTAAATAATGTGTTTGCTAACCATGCTCATTTATGTAGTGACTTTAAAAAGTTAACTTTTTTGCTTTAGATTTTGTACACACAGAGAACTTTTGTGGTGACAGTAACAGTTTGCTTGAATGCCGTGAATCTGCATGGCAAATTCAGCTTAGAGCGGATTGTGATCTCGGACTTAATGAACACATAAATATAAAGTGTTTTTTTTTTTTTTTTTACTGACGCAAAAGTTATGCTGATAGGTTTTTTTAATATATATTTTACATTATACAACATTAGTTCATTTTTCTTCACTTGCACCTTAAATTTCAGTTAAAGTAGTTCTTTTTGTGACACCCACTATTTAATGATTGGTAGTGTTTAGTCATGCGTTTTGTTTGGCTCTCTTTTTAAACTGCTTTTCTCACTTGACTTGTGTTTTCTGATGACGTTCTTGTTTTTACTGTTAAAGAACAAAAGCACTAAAAAATACAAGATGTGTCTGGAGCCTTGTCTAGGTGGTTGATAGAATTTTTCTCAGTTACTAAGTTTGGTTTGTCTTCTACTACACTTTTGGTATTCTTATTGCACCCAATATGCAATAACCAACAAACTTGGTAAGCCAAAGACATATAATTTAGCCTGAGCTGTCGTGAAATAGATTCCAAACAGTAAACACAGATCCTTGTGGTATGCCACTGGTGACAGCTCTACTGAGAGAGGTTGATTCACTAACTTTCACAGTATGTGATCTGTCAGTGACACAGTTAGCCAACTGGCTAACCATCTAGTGATGTAAGGGTTAATCCCCAGCTGGGAGAGTTTTTCAATGATACCTGACTGGGGGATTGTGTCAAAATCCTAGGCCAGATCAAGACAGGCAGTATGCACTGTCTTACCTTCATCCAGGACTATGACACAGAATCAGTGGGTTGTGACAACATCACAGATCATTTATAGCATGACTCAGCACATAAATCTACCTGACACAGCTGGATCCACACTTCAACACACCCTCCAGGCAGAGTATGTTCCGATAGAAGGGTGTACATCAATATGCACCTATCTAAAGGGGAACAGCACCTGATGCATGCACGTATACACACATCTTGACTCTCCTCAACTGTGTGGTAGACCAACGTGTAATCATGGACCTTTTCTAAATGGACACTGGTAACATCCTGCCTGTATGTAAAAGACATGTGTGAGTTGTTAATGCTACATCCATGTCTGTTACATCTGTTAGATGTCCTCAAGAAGGTCATCGAGGGCATGCATGATGACAACACTATCATCTTGTGGAACTTGACCAGGCCAAGGCGTTTGACACAAATCCACACTGAGGTATTAACTCAGCACTGTCACAAATGGCCATATGCACCTATATCATCAAGTGAGTAGACCACTGGATCACATACGTGGCATATAAATATGTGTGAAGTGAGCAATATCTTGAGTCCAGTCATCAGGGCTGTCTGGTAGGGCCTTTCCTGTTCATTATTTAAGTCAAAGATGTCAAGAATGACATACACACCCTGCATCCAAACATCTGTCTGGAGGACTGCAGATCGTGGGCAATCATTGACTCCAACTGTGATATTAGTATAATACAGACACTATCAACATACACAAAAGATTTCTGCCACAGCCATGATACCACATGAGATGAAACAAAAACATGGAGAGATGTGTTACATTATGAAAACAAATACATAGCAAAATGATATTATAGATATCACAGCCCCGTGAGTAGACCAAATGGTATGTGACCCGTGTACTGGGGTAGATGGTATGTGCAACATCCACCAGCATGTGCCCACAGTGGTGACTACTCCCTTGTATGTAACACAACTGCTGAAAATGTGCAGGACATCCACATCAAAGTTCATAATACCTCCATAGTTCACAGCCTTCATCACACTAATAACCGTATACAATGCACCCTTCTTCATGTAGCTTCCTACACATCTTCCTGTGATGTGTAACTCAAGTGTACCACCTTTGCCACAGTGAGCTCCCACCCATCTTATTGGCCATACCTAGGTATTCTTTTTGTTGCATAAGCATTACTGTCTGATTGTATGGAACCCCCCCCCCATCAAGGTGTTCTATCAGATGCATGTGTGATACCTGTTCTGATGATCCACACAGTACATACATAGCTGTTTAACAACATTGATTGCATGGGATACATTCATGATAGTGTGGATTGTTCCATATATATGCCATGTACAAGTCAACTAAACTTTACTTAGCATAACGTCACACAGAGGTAGGGCAGTGTCCCTCCTAACACCTCCGGCAGATGTTACAGTGTCAAGACGGTGCACTTGATTACCCTCATAAATTGCTGACGTCATAATAGTTGTACAAGTATGTTTATGCAGAACCATCTAAAATCATTCAGAATCAAATATGTTATGTCAGAGAGTTGGGATTACTGGTTATATTATTCTGATATTGTCTATGATTGTGCATGCTTCTTGTTTACTGTTGCCCATTAGCCTATAACTGTGCCCCACTTTGTGGATACCTCTGCTGACATTACAGTCATATTCAAGCAATCAGTTTGCACAGCTTCACAATATGCACCTAACCCCAATTGTACATAACACCCCTGATAGATGTCCTCTCCATTGCTCATGTCATGATGCTTGTATCACAAAGACATCCTTCTCCATTATGTCACCTTGTGTGACAGTCACATAGTATACATTTGCACTATGTAGTCTGTACTACGTCAATACTTGATGATTGGTTTACCTGCTACAACTGTCTCCCATTTACATGCCCTCATTTGCTGTACATTATGAAGTTTCACCTGTCATCTTTGCCTGTATTCATTCGTACAATTCATCTGTGTGTCCCTATTCAATACAACACACTTCCCCTAACTGTTTATTTTACATGGCAGTCCATGTACCGTTCTGGATCATTTACACAACTTTTGTACAGAATGCCTGAAATGGGATTCCACAATACTCTGCACTGACTACACTGTCCCATAATGTGTTTGGACCATATACATTGCTATATTATTAACCCTGGTAATCATTGTGGCATTCTGCACAATCCTACAGACCTAGATTTTCGAATTCTGCACAATCCCGCAGACCTAGTTTTCCCATAGATAAACAGCTCTACATGTCTGCTGCTGTCTGTGTTGTTATAGGTTCATAGGTTCATAGGTTTATACTAGGCTATCTGCCCTAAGGCATTTATAAGCCTAGCCCAAATTATTGTGGCTTACGCCACCCCTTATATGAAAAAATACTGTGCCCATTAGTTTGTTGTGCCTCTGTCCAGCAGTGACCCAGAGATGATTCCCGGGGTAAACCTACGATCTCCCATCCACAGGTCTAGATTTCTCTTGAACAGAGTCAGCGAGGTGCTCTGCCTCACATGGACCGGGATTTTATTCCACAGCATAGGGAGTCTCTGAGTGATAAATCTATCCCTCCTATTTATATCCGTGCTAAGGTTTAAGTCGCTTGCTCTAGTGGTTTTGGTGGATTTGGATTTTTTGAGGTGGAGCATGTCCATTAATTCCGGGTTGGACATGGCCTTGTATGTCAGGCACATGTCACCTCTGAGCAGACGGTATGCGACTGAATAGAGCTGGAGTTTCTTCAATCTGGCAGCATATGACAGATTTTGGAGTCCCTTTATCCTTTTGGTGAGGAACTTTTGGGGTCTCTCCAATTGCTGCAGATGTCGGGTGAGATACATCCCTAATGGGGCATTGTACTCGATCATTGGTCTGATAAGTGAAGAGTACAGGGGAACAATGACCTCACTAGATCTGGATGTGAATCCCTTCATGATCAGGTGGGCAATGTAGAAGGTCTTTCTAACCACTTTAGCAATGTGAGTGTCAAAAGAAAGGCCACTGTCAACCTGGGTCCCCAGGTCCCTGATAACCTCTTCTGTGCTTAGTGGATTGCCACCTATATGGTAGCTTGGGGTTACCTTGTTTTTCCCGAAGGGTATGACTATACATTTTTGGCGTTTAACTTCAGGCCATGGCTCTGGCACCAGCTATCTGTTTCAGTGAGTCCCTTCTGAAGGATATCCGTGTCCGATGCACTTTCCACTATGGCGCCCAGTTTGCAGTCATCTGCAAACTTTGTCAGCCAGAGTCCTCCCATGTTGGCCTGTACTTCTGAGAAGTAGATGCCAAACAATAGGGGGCCAAGGACCGAGCCCTGTGGGACACCACTTGTGACCGGCTTGGAGTCTGACACAGCGCCAGCAACTCTAACCCTGTGGGTCCTGTCCTTAAGCCAGTTTGCAACCCATCTTGTGACATATGGGTTTACATTTAAGCTGGTAAGTTTTTCTACAATACCCGAGTGGGGTATTGTGTCGAAAGCCTTTGCAAGGTCAAGGTAGGCTGTATGGACTGCCTTTCCTCATCAATGGCCTTGGTGACTATTTCAAGAAGTCGACCAAGTTCAAAAGGCATGATCTTCCCTTGACAAAGCCAAACTGGGTCGGGTCCAATGTCTGCAAGTCCCCTATATCTTTGTTTATGAGCTCCATTATGATCCTCTCCATAGCTTTGCAGACTAGACTTGTTAAGCTTATGGGGCGGTAATTACCAGGGTCCGTAGAGGCGCCACCTTTGTGGAGTGGGACCACAGTTGCCGTACGCCACTCCTTGGGCACGTATCCTGTGGTAAGGCTGAGATTAAACAGCTGCCTTATGTGCGGGTTTAATTCCTCATTTAGCTCGTGTAGCACACAGCCGGGACACCATCCGGTCCCATTGATGCTGTGTTTTTAGCTTTAGAGAGAGCAGCTTTCACCTGAGCATTTGAGATGTCCGGGAGGCTACACTCGGCTGGGATAGTTATCTCTCCTTTAGGGGAGAGGGGTGAAGTTTGCACTGAACCTGTCTGCCAGTATGTTGGCAATGTCTGTGGGTTCAGTGATTTTTGTATCATTTTGGACTAATTCTGAGCATATCTGTGAGTTTCCACCCAGGTTCCTAACATAGCTGAAAAAGGCCTTATGATTGTCCTTTGAATCCATGGCAATTTTTCTCTCAAAATTGGCCTTAGTTGATTTTATGAGTGCTCGTATTTTTTACTAATAATGATCAGGGGTGACTTCCCTTTTATGGATTTTGTTCTATCATGTAATAGCTTTCTCCTCTTATTGTAAAGTTTGTTAATGGCTGGGGTCCACCAGACTGGACGTTTGCCCTTTGTGGAAAGAGTCTTGGTTTTATTTGGGATTGCCTGATCCATGCAGTCCTGGAGGTGTTCATAGAAGGCATTTGTAAGGGCTTCCGAGCTTGGGTTGTGGTTTCCTCTGACTCAGGGGCCTTGAAGGATACCACACCAGTCTTGAGTAGTGTGAAGTTTGCTTTAGAGAAGTTCTTCACTATGGTCTTTTGTTTGGGGTGGGGGGGATGTGGATTTCCAGTGAGATTAGTTTATGATCAGATCTCACCAATGAGGGATATACTTCCGTGTGGAGCATTTTGTCCCCATGTTTGTGACAATGAGATCTAGTATATTTTCTCCTCTCGTGGGAACAGTGACTAGCTGTTCCATGGCATTTGAATTTATGAACTCCAGGAACCATTGGGCTAGAAAGTTAGGGCTTGAGTAATGTTCCCAGTCTATATTCGGGTAGTTGAAGTCACCCAATATGATGGTGTTTGGAGATACATTTATACCCTCCAGTGTCTTCAGGAAGGCTGTGTGGGGTTCCTGAGTTTGAGAGGGTGGCCTGTAGCATGCTACAATTTGTAGAGCAGTTTTGCCTATGGTTAGTTGCACCTGGATGGTTTCAAGCTTCATGCGTTGCCACCAACCTGGAGGTGTGAGTATCCTTTATGAATATGGATACACCCCTCCTTTTGTGGAGTGGTCCGGGTTTTGGGGCCGAACGCATGATATGAGGTAAAACCTAATAGTGCCGGGTGCTCTCAGGAGCCTTGAACCAGGTTTCAGTTACAGCACAGACATCGATGTTCTCCATACTGAGAAGGGCCTCGAGTGCGTGCATTTTGAGATTTAGACTTCTGGCATTGAGCAGCATTACCCTCAATTTCTTCCCATTTTGTTTTCTAGGGTGGTAGGTTTAGAATTTGAGCCTTGCCTAAAAAGGCACTATGGGGTGGCAAGAGCCTTAGCCAATATCCGAATCCCAGGGTGACAGGTGCAAGCCGCCCCTCATGGCAGCGTGGCTTGTCAAGCATGTCATCCCAGGCAGACAGACACTGGATCCCCTTTGAATGACACCAGACATTAAGCCAATTGTTAAAGCTGATCATCTTGTCTCTATATTGTGGCATCATTCTTGGTGAAGGAAGGATACTGCTCAGGGTTAGGGTCATACCTGCCTGGGCTACATAATCAGAGAGCTCCTCTATGTCTCTTTTCATGCAGTCCAGGGAGGTACGTCTCAGGTCGTTCACACCAGCATGGACAATGACTGTGTCATATTTGTACTTGCTGTGGAGTGACCCGAGTGCTTGTGTTATGTGGCGGATTCTAGCCCGATAGGCAGCGTACTGTGACCCTCTCCTTGGTCAGCCTGGTGAGTGGGACGCCAGTGTGTCTGACTATGGAGTCACCTATGACAAGTATGTTTGGTGTTGTATTTGGCCTTAAGGGCTGTGACTGCTTTGCACACTGCTTTTGTGGTTTATGTGTTGCTTGTGGGGTGTCTTGAGGTAGCAGTTGTTTGGGTGTCTGCTTTGGAGGCCTCTGCTGTTTAGGTAACTTTTACTCAGAGCCTCCGAGTATGTCTTTGTGTGTTTATGTGTTTGATTCAGTGGAGTGGTAGCATTATGTGAGGCTGGTTTTGTGGTGTGTGTAGTTGCCTTCTCCTCCTGTCTGGTCTTGCCAGTCCTGAGTTGAGAGAGCTCAGCCTCCAGTTTGGCTAAATAGCTGCATCTCTCGCAAGTATTTGTGTTATGTGGGAGGAGGAGAGGGTTGTCTGTGTACATGAGGCAGTTATAACATTGCCTCAAGATTCCCAGATTCACCAGCTGGACCGGAGAGGAGATTGACAACTGACCTTTGGACATGCTAGAATAATATTGGGAAATCCTTAATTGAAAACAAGGGCCAGTGGGGAGTGAGGGTGTAGTGCTTTTAATTTTTAGTGCTGACTTATATAATTGCTTTAGTGAGCAAGTGCCAGGTAACTTGAGTGCAATGTGTTACAAGTAACTAAATGCAAAACGACAAACAGTAACTTTCTTTCAAGTGAAACAAGGAAATAAGTACAGTAAGCAATGCAGATATCACTAGTGATCCACAGAAGCGCTGAGAAGTTGCGCATTAGGTGAATTAGCTTCCAGGGAAATAACAAGCAAACAAACAACAAGCATATAAACAAAGCTAGATTCAGTAGTCCTGGATCTAGTCTATGCTAGAGCAAACAAGGTGAACCAATTTCAGTAAGATACAGTTCAAATATTCAGGCACTATAAACCTTTAACCAGAAAATTCCCAGCTCAGAAGGGCAGAGTCCAGCCTCTTCTCCCACAAGAGTGCAGACCACGAACCTTCTTAATGTAAAATAACTGGCCTGAAGCCCAAGTGCCTAAACCAGAACTAATACACTTGGACACTGGGCTCTCAATCAGCAGTTCCCAACTTAGAAGGATGAAAGCTACCTGTCCTGCCACCACAGTGCTTGCCACAAACCTTCCTAATGTAAAACAACTGGTCTGAAGCCCAAGTGCTTAATCCAAAGACTTGAATGATAGCTACACTTTAATCAAGTTACAACCAAGCAGTAATAAATACCATTGAATACTTTAGAGAATGTCTGGATTAGTGCTCAAGTTACACAAACAAAGCTAGATCCAGCAGGCCCGAATCCAGTCTATGCCACAGCAAACAAGGCGCACCAACTTCAGTAAGAAACAGTTCAGATATGCATGCACTATAAGCCTTTAACCAGAAATTCCCAGCTCAGAAGGGCAGAGTCCAGCCTCTCCTCCCACAAGAGTGCAGACCACGAACCCTCTTAATGTAAAATAACTGGTTTGAAAGCCCAAGTGCTTAAACCAGAATTAATACACTTTTAGAATAACAGACACTGAGCCCTCAATCAGCAGTTCTCAACCTAGAAGGATGTAAGCTACCTGTTCTGCCACAACAGTGCAGACCACAAACCCTCTCAGTGCAAAACAACTAACTGGTCCGAAGCCCAAGTGTTTAAACCAAAAGGCTTAGAATGAGTTACACCAAGCAGTAATAAATACAATTGAGTATTTTAAGATGATGCAAAAGTAAAAGAAGTAGGTAAAACACAAGGACAGTAAAAGCAGATGAAATTTTTTTTTTTTTTTTTTTCTGAACAAGTGCTGAGATCAAAGAAACAGATTTGAGTGCTGAAACTAGAAAACTGGCTAGTTACAAGAAAAAAACAAGCAAGAAGGCTTCCCTCAAACACAGAAGGGCTTGGGGCTCAGAAGCCTACAAATAGTCTGTACCACTTAACAAGAAAGGCAGGAAATAAGCTTAATTTTTTTTTTTCTATTTCCCAGATGCTCTCTTTGTACACAGTAGGAGTGCCTGAAATCAGAATATGATCTCACTGCACTCAGTTGAGTGAGCAAATGAGATGGGCCCAGAGGCAGGCTGAGGGGGGCAGTTTCAATGCCACTAAGATTAACACCAAAACAAAACAGGGCGGTGGGTGGGAATAACTGAAGAGCAGAATAACCAGTTAAAAATTCCTTCAACACTCCTTCATACACAGTTTAAATCAATTTAAATACTGTATTTTTAAAAAAAGTGCATAAAAGGTACTTAAATTCTCTTATACGTCCAGTTGAATATAACCAAGTTCTTAGCTTGCCAAGCTGAAGTTTTAAAGCAGGAATTATTTCACATGCACCAGTTTAAATATGCAAGGACAGGAAATCAATGAATGTGGCTACCCCCACACCTGTAATTACTAGCAAATAACAAAATTCAGCCAACACTAGCTTTTAGTTCAAGTTACTGAAGAGCAGAATAACCAGTTAAAAATTCCTTCAACACTCCTTCATACACAGTTTAAATCAATTTAAATACTGTATTTTTAAAAAAAAGTGCATAAAAAGGTACTTAAATTCTCTTATACGTCCAGTTGAATATAACCAAGTTCTTAGCTTGCCAAGCTGAAGTTTTAAAGCAGGAATTATTTCACATGCACCAGTTTAAATATGCAAGGACAGGAAATCAATGAATGTGGCTACCCCCACACCTGTAATTACTAGCAAATAACAAAATTCAGCCAACACTAGCTTTTAGTTCAAGTTACTGAAGAGCAGAATAACCAGTTAAAAATTCCTTCAACACTAATTCATACACAGTTTAAATCAATTTAAATACTGTATTTTTTAAAAAAAAAGTGCATAAAAAGGTACTTAAATTCTCTTATACGTCCAGTTGAATATAACCAAGTTCTTAGCTTGCCAAGCTGAAGTTTTAAAGCAGGAATTATTTCACATGCACCAGTTTAAATATGCAAGGACAGGAAATCAATGAATGTGGCTACCCCCACACCTGTAATTACTAGCAAATAACAAAATTCAGCCAACACTAGCTTTTAGTTCAAGTTACTGAAGAGCAGAATAACCAGTTAAAAATTCCTTCAACACTCCTTCATACACAGTTTAAATCAATTTAAATACTGTATTTTTAAAAAAAGTGCATAAAAGGTACTTAAATTCTCTTATACGTCCAGTTGAATATAACCAAGTTCTTAGCTTGCCAAGCTGAAGTTTTAAAGCAGGAATTATTTCACATGCACCAGTTTAAATATGCAAGGACATGAAATCAATGAATGTGGCTACCCCCACACCTGTAATTACTAGCAAATAACAAAATTCAGCCAACACTAGCTTTTAGTTCAAGTTACTGAAGAGCAGAATAACCAGTTAAAAATTCCTTCAACACTCCTTCATACACAGTTTAAATCAATTTAAATACTGTATTTTTAAAAAAAGTGCATAAAAAGGTACTTAAATTCTCTTATACGTCCAGTTGAATATAACCAAGTTCTTAGCTTGCCAAGCTGAAGTTTTAAAGCAGGAATTATTTCACATGCACCAGTTTAAATATGCAAGGACAGGAAATCAATGAATGTGGCTACCCCCACACCTGTAATTACTAGCAAATAACAAAATTCAGCCAACACTAGCTTTTAGTTCAAGTTACTGAAGAGCAGAATAACCAGTTAAAAATTCCTTCAACACTCCTTCATACACAGTTTAAATCAATTTAAATACTGTATTTTTAAAAAAAAGTGCATAAAAAGGTACTTAAATTCTCTTATACGTCCAGTTGAATATAACCAAGTTCTTAGCTTGCCAAGCTGAAGTTTTAAAGCAGGAATTATTTCACATGCACCAGTTTAAATATGCAAGGACAGGAAATCAATGAATGTGGCTACCCCCACACCTGTAATTACTAGCAAATAACAAAATTCAGCCAACACTAGCTTTTAGTTCAAGTTACTGAAGAGCAGAATAACCAGTTAAAAATTCCTTCAACACTCCTTCATACACAGTTTAAATCAATTTAAATACTGTATTTTTAAAAAAAAGTGCATAAAAAGGTACTTAAATTCTCTTATACGTCCAGTTGAATATAACCAAGTTCTTAGCTTGCCAAGCTGAAGTTTTAAAGCAGGAATTATTTCACATGCACCAGTTTAAATATGCAAGGACAGGAAATCAATGAATGTGGCTACCCCACACCTGTAATTACTAGCAAATAACAAAATTCAGCCAACACTAGCTTTTAGTTCAAGTTACTGAAGAGCAGAATAACCAGTTAAAAATTCCTTCAACACTCCTTCATACACAGTTTAAATCAATTTAAATACTGTATTTTTAAAAAAAAAGTGCATATAAGGTACTTAAATTCTCTTATACGTCCAGTTGAATATAACCAAGTTCTTAGCTTGCCAAGCTGAAGTTTTAAAGCAGGAATTATTTCACATGCACCAGTTTAAATATGCAAGGACAGGAAATCAATGAATGTGGCTACCCCCACACCTGTAATTACTAGCAAATAACAAAATTCAGCCAACACTAGCTTTTAGTTCAAGTTACTGAAGAGCAGAATAACCAGTTAAAAATTCCTTCAACACTCCTTCATACACAGTTTAAATCAATTTAAATACTGTATAAGTGCATAAAAAGGTACTTAAATTCTCTTATACGTCCAGTTGAATATAACCAAGTTCTTAGCTTGCCAAGCTGAAGTTTTAAAGCAGGAATTATTTCACATGCACCAGTTTAAATATGCAAGGACAGGAAATCAATGAATGTGGCTACCCCCACACCTGTAATTACTAGCAAATAACAAAATTCAGCCAACACTAGCTTTTAGTTCAAGTTACTGAAGAGCAGAATAACCAGTTAAAAATTCCTTCAACACTCCTTCATACACAGTTTAAATCAATTTAAATACTGTATTTTTAAAAAAAAGTGCATAAAAGGTACTTAAATTCTCTTATACGTCCAGTTGAATATAACCAAGTTCTTAGCTTGCCAAGCTGAAGTTTTAAAGCAGGAATTATTTCACATGCACCAGTTTAAATATGCAAGGACAGGAAATCAATGAATGTGGCTACCCCACACCTGTAATTACTAGCAAATAACAAAATTCAGCCAACACTAGCTTTTAGTTCAAGTTACTGAAGAGCAGAATAACCAGTTAAAAATTCCTTCAACACTCCTTCATACACAGTTTAAATCAATTTAAATACTGTATTTTTAAAAAAAAGTGCATAAAAGGTACTTAAATTCTCTTATACGTCCAGTTGAATATAACCAAGTTCTTAGCTTGCCAAGCTGAAGTTTTAAAGCAGGAATTATTTCACATGCACCAGTTTAAATATGCAAGGACAGGAAATCAATGAATGTGGCTACCCCCACACCTGTAATTACTAGCAAATAACAAAATTCAGCCAACACTAGCTTTTTGTTCAAGTTACTGAAGAGCAGAATAACCAGTTAAAAATTCCTTCAACACTCCTTCATACACAGTTTAAATCAATTTAAATACTGTATTTTTAAAAAAAAAGTGCATAAAAAGGTACTTAAATTCTCTTATACGTCCAGTTGAATATAACCAAGTTCTTAGCTTGCCAAGCTGAAGTTTTAAAGCAGGAATTATTTCACATGCACCAGTTTAAATATGCAAGGACAGGAAATCAATGAATGTGGCTACCCCACACCTGTAATTACTAGCAAATAACAAAATTCAGCCAACACTAGCTTTTAGTTCAAGTTACTGAAGAGCAGAATAACCAGTTAAAAATTCCTTCAACACTCCTTCATACACAGTTTAAATCAATTTAAATACTGTATTTTTAAAAAAAGTGCATAAAAGGTACTTAAATTCTCTTATACGTCCAGTTGAATATAACCAAGTTCTTAGCTTGCCAAGCTGAAGTTTTAAAGCAGGAATTATTTCACATGCACCAGTTTAAATATGCAAGGACAGGAAATCAATGAATGTGGCTACCCCCACACCTGTAATTACTAGCAAATAACAAAATTCAGCCAACACTAGCTTTTAGTTCAAGTTACTGAAGAGCAGAATAACCAGTTAAAAATTCCTTCAACACTCCTTCATACACAGTTTAAATCAATTTAAATACTGTATTTTTAAAAAAAAGTGCATAAAAAGGTACTTAAATTCTCTTATACGTCCAGTTGAATATAACCAAGTTCTTAGCTTGCCAAGCTGAAGTTTTAAAGCAGGAATTATTTCACATGCACCAGTTTAAATATGCAAGGACAGGAAATCAATGAATGTGGCTACCCCCACACCTGTAATTACTAGCAAATAACAAAATTCAGCCAACACTAGCTTTTAGTTCAAGTTACTGAAGAGCAGAATAACCAGTTAAAAATTCCTTCAACACTCCTTCATACACAGTTTAAATCAATTTAAATACTGTATTTTTAAAAAAAAGTGCATAAAAGGTACTTAAATTCTCTTATACGTCCAGTTGAATATAACCAAGTTCTTAGCTTGCCAAGCTGAAGTTTTAAAGCAGGAATTATTTCACATGCACCAGTTTAAATATGCAAGGACAGGAAATCAATGAATGTGGCTACCCCCACACCTGTAATTACTAGCAAATAACAAAATTCAGCCAACACTAGCTTTTAGTTCAAGTTACTGAAGAGCAGAATAACCAGTTAAAAATTCCTTCAACACTCCTTCATACACAGTTTAAATCAATTTAAATACTGTATTTTTAAAAAAAAAGTGCATAAAAGGTACTTAAATTCTCTTATACGTCCAGTTGAATATAACCAAGTTCTTAGCTTGCCAAGCTGAAGTTTTAAAGCAGGAATTATTTCACATGCACCAGTTTAAATATGCAAGGACAGGAAATCAATGAATGTGGCTACCCCACACCTGTAATTACTAGCAAATAACAAAATTCAGCCAACACTAGCTTTTAGTTCAAGTTACTGAAGAGCAGAATAACCAGTTAAAAATTCCTTCAACACTCCTTCATACACAGTTTAAATCAATTTAAATACTGTATTTTTTAAAAAAACACGTGCATAACAAGGTACTTAAATTCTCTTATACGTCCAGTTGAATATAACCAAGTTCTTAGCTTGCCAAGCTGAAGTTTTAAAGCAGGAATTATTTCACATGCACCAGTTTAAATATGCAAGGACAGGAAATCAATGAATGTGGCTACCCCCACACCTGTAATTACTAGCAAATAACAAAATTCAGCCAACACTAGCTTTTAGTTCAAGTTACTGAAGAGCAGAATAACCAGTTAAAAATTCCTTCAACACTCCTTCATACACAGTTTAAATCAATTTAAATACTTTAAAAAAAAAAGTGCATAAAAAGGTACTTAAATTCTCTTATACGTCCAGTTGAATATAACCAAGTTCTTAGCTTGCCAAGCTGAAGTTATACATGGTTTCCTGGCCAGCAGCACTCTTGATAGCCATGAAACCATGCTTGTTTACATTTAAACATGGTTTCCTGGCCAGCAACACTGTAGCTAGAGACAAAACCATGCTTGTTTACATTTAAAAGCAGTGCGCGACATGAATATGTAATTAGCGCATCTGCTCACCAGGCAAACATGTAAACTCCATGTAGACTTCACGTGAAGCTTACACAGAGTTTATTGAATCCCTAGACTCTTCTATAGAAATAATAAGAACACTGACCTGAACTATGGTATAATTTTAGGAAATACGGCTAAGAGAAAGGTTCATTTTAAGAAAGGAAACTGTGTTAGTAAAGGCATTATTTATTTAGAAAGGAAACTGTGTTAGTAAAGGCATTATTTATTTAGAAGTATGTAAAAATGTGATGGTTTTTATGTTGGAAAAACTGAGAAAACTTTGAGGAAATGTATATATGAGCACATGTACAGTATCAAAACCAAAAATACTAACAATGCTCTATATAGACACTCCTTGTTTGATTCCAACCATGACAAATTCAAGTTTGGTATTCTGGAGCAGGTAGACTTAGACTGTAGAGGAGGGATTTGGAGAACACACTAGAGTGGGAGTTACTGTGGCAACTTAGATTAAATGCCTTTACTACCCCAGGTTTGATTACATCTCTGTGCAGCTTATTTTAAAATTTACAGCAGCCAAACTATAGTTTCATGTGTACTTTTACGTAACTGTTTTATTTACAGTGTGTTTTTACTAACATAATTTGCATAATGTATGCTGGTAAGAATAATTTTAAAAATGATTTTAATACAACTTAATTTTATGAAAGCTTTTTTATATTGTGTATAATTGGTCTTATATTTTACATCACCTACAATTTTTTTTTTGTTCAAGATGTGTCTTGGGATGTTATTCAGCTCTGTACCTTTAAGAAATTGCATAGTGTTCGATTAGATAATTAATTTGTATAAGTGTGAAAGACCTTATATAAGGAATGATGGGAACAAACTGTTTTTATTCTGATGAAGTCCTGATGAAAGAGACAAAAGCGCTAAATCTAGTATTAAAGCTTCTATTTACATATCATCTTGTCTCCCGTTGAATTTTGTACTATCGAACACATTACTTTGATAACCTGTTTGTGGATTTTCTATAGAAACAGTAACACTGACTTGAGCTATGGTATGTGTTTTTTCTTTATTTTGCCCTTGAGGTCTATATAATTTAGGCTGGTATTTATCAAACAGATCAAAATCTGCACCCATCCCCCCTCAGTGCAAAAGTTGCACTGGCATCTGAAAACAAACTACAATTTATTACATTCTGAACCTCTGTATTTGAAATAACGTGAAACTGAGACACTGAAAATGACTATTCTGTGTTCTGTCCTGAAATCTGCATATCACGTACACTGGCTGTGTTTACATCTGTATTTGCAATAAAATACTATGACTTAATTCTATATTTTGAATTACGCGTGCTATAGCATTTATACTGATTTCTGAAGACTGTAAAGTAGAATTTTTTACAATACGCATGTTATTTCATTCTGACACAATGCTGATATTAGAACCTGAATATACTGTCATTTTGGATTAACACTGAATTATACAGCGAATCATGAGAAAGTATATCTGTTACTCCCACTTATTACAGGTTGCTTGTGTGCTAACTCTTTTTGTGTCTAGAAAGATTTAACATTCCTAATCTAGCAACATTGAAATTGAAATAAAGTCTGGAGCACAGGTTTTCTTTTGATTGCTTTATCCAATTTTTTATTTAAACCACACATTTGCTGGTATACATTAGGAATGCATAAACTGTTTGCACATGTACTGTCTGACAAAGCTATACCATTTACATTTACTGATGCCTTTAATCTAGAAGTCTGTAAACTGCTCTTGAGACTTACTGTCTGATTTAGGTAGAAAATGCATTGTAATTAAAATGAACATTTGCATACAGAAAGTCGAAGGGACATCGAGTCAGTGGTCAGGTCTCTTCATTTCTTCAAACTCCCTATTTTAAGGAATTTTATGATTCTTCAATGTCACACAGTAAACTTGAAGGTCTGTTGTCGTCTGTGAAGATAGTAAATTTTTCTGATACATTACTGTTAATGTTTTTTAGGCTTGTACTTCAGAGAGTCTGAAGTTTTTTGAGATTTTACTGTAGATTTTTCTAAACTAAAGTCCTGAAGGAGCACTGCAGCATTGCAAAATACCCGTAGTCTGTCTGCTGATGAACAACTGTAGATCTGATGGTTGCTATGGGATTTTGGGACTCACTAACTGGAAGTACTGCCCCCCCCATCAAAGCTGTCTCTCCATTGTAAGAAATGAAAGAACTGTATTATGCTAGAAATAACTGGAAGAACTGGAATGAATGTCTTTATGTTTTAATTATCCAAATCTGTGCTGAACAAGTGCCAAACATCTAATTTTCTCCTTTATGTACCAAATCTTCTTAAACTTGTCAGAATAAAAGTCTGTAGTAACATAAGTCTGATAATGGTGCTTTATTATATAGTAACAGCATACAGTGGACGTAGCTGTCACAATATCCAAATCAAATCTTAAGGTCTCAAACAATACTGATAAAAGTGAAATAGACTGAATTATACTGTCTGTAGCTTCCGTATTTTTATACTGTTCATAGCTTCTGAGCTCAAAATTGTTCCTTTCCTTCTAAATTGCAAAAGTAATACAGCTTTCTGTGTTTGGTGGACTTCTGGACATTTGACTTGATTTCTGTACCTGGACTAAACATATTGCATTGGCTTCCTGAATATCAGTACCAAACTCCTGTAATTAATCTCATGAATATCGGTAACAAACTGGACTGCACTGCACTTCTCCAAACTAAACTGACTTCTGTCTAGAAAGTATCTTTCATAATAATACCAAAACCCTGTATATTTCCTATATATTCTATACACCTCTTTAACCTCGGTTCCCAAGCCTTGCACCAACTAAACAGGACCTGTTTGTATTCAATCAATGTACTACACATTCTGTTACTACAGTTTATCTTTATCAGTATTTTAGACTGAAGGTTATTTCTCTGAGGTCTGTATCCTTCATTTAAACATTCCTTTCTATTGAAACTGCATTTGAAATTGCATCTAATATAAAATGAAAATACAGGCCTGCTTTAACATGGCAGCATTTCTAGGCCTATGCAAAGCGAATAGTACTGTATTTGTCTAACAAACTACATTTAAGTGAGACCTGATCTTATAATGACACAGAGGTATGAACAGTACACAAAGGAGCAACAGGTGCTGGGGACCACCTCAGTAAACATTTTGAATAGCAACACAATTGCATATATAATCAATTCACCAAAGTAGCAATTCCATAACATCTTGTGATATGTTTGTGTATATAACATCATTACATGTGGATGAAACAAGATATATGTGTCCATGTAATCAGTATCATGTTATATTGATATGTCACACAGCATTTAATGATGGTAGGTATACATATGCAGACCTGTGCCACAGTATGTCACTGTGACAGTTGACTGAGAACTGCGTGGAATGTCGATATACTCCACTAGAAAAACACATGCATTACTAAGCCAACAATATGTATCATCCCATGTCAACAGTTCTCAGGGGCCATATTGCTACAGCTGCTACGTACAGATCAATTAATCAAATGGCAGCAGTGTCCATCAATACATTATCTCACATCACAGACTGCAATACCATCTGGTAGGCCTACAGTACATCCACACCTCAACATAGCACATGTGGAGGACAACACTGACATACAACATTCATAGCGTCATTGATTATTATCAGACTAACGGCCAGCATCACATAAAATCAGCCATTATTATACCATGTAAACCAAAATCAATATATATATATGAGGGAAGATAGTAAGAATATGTGTGTATGTGTGTATGTATTTGACTGGATTACACACTGCTTCTGTCCATACATGACGTGCACCACCACAAGACAGAATTGACAATCACACATCCAGTGGTCTGGAGATGACTTGCAAAGACTCATGGAAAGACTTTGTTCCATGAGATGTGTATGCAGCTTTGAGATAATGACATCCTTCAGTCCTCTACAGGAAGGCAGTTATGTGGATAGAGGGAAAAAGGGGATATTAGATTCATAGGGCTATGTTAAAGATTCTCCTGAGTGGTAGTTAAATGAAAAGAGATTCAAAAAAATCATACAATAACCGTAATGTACCATCAACCCCACACACAGTAGTTGACTGAAGTCAGATTTAAACATTAAACCTGTGTAGGTATACAAGATGGATTCCACACTGTGCAAGGGTAGCACCACCACATATGTCCAACTTAAACAGTATCATGATGCACTTTATAGAAGATGACATCATCATTATTATATGCGGAGATGATGAGAGGAGTGCCTGTTATAGATGTGGAGTCATACTTTGGTGAAGAATAGTCTCAAGAATCTTATTTTCATGAGCACACACTCAAGTTGACTGCTCTGAGATTAGCATCCCTAACTATCTAGGTACATAAGCTGGAGAACACAGTACTTAACGAAAGCACCACATCAGATGTCTGGTTTTCGTAGTAGCAGACAAAACTTTATAGAGGATGACATCAGCCATGTCTGTGTGCTGTTCTAAAATGGTCTCCAGAATGTGAACTGACCACAAACACAAGCACACACACCAGTGGATCGCAGTGAGACTAAAACCCCATACCTAACTATCTACATAGCACAGTACCGAACACCATAAGTCTGGCTTTCATAGCATCAGACGACACTTTACAGATGCTATCAGCAGTGTCTGGTGAGAATGGTAGTAGGAGTATCTCACATGGTGTTCTAAGATGGTCTCCAGAATGTGAACTAACTGAACACACACACCAGTAGACCACAGTGAGGCTAGAACCCCTACCTCACAACCTACAGAACACAGTACTTAATGCAAGTGCCACAGCATAAGCCTGGCTTTCATAGCATCAGACAAAGCTTTACAGATGATGACATCAGCAGTGTATATTTGGGACAAGATGCCAGGATGCCTGTATGAAATGGCTGTGTAGATATGTAACACTGTAAAAAGTATTGTTCTCCATAAGACTTAATTGCTGACAGAAGGATACAGACTCTGACTATACACACACACACCAGTTGACTGCGGTGAGATTACAACCCCTACCTAACTAGTCACAGAAGCTAGAGAACACAGTACTTAATGCAAGCACTACAGCAGAAGTCTGACTTTTACACAGTTGCTGGACACTTTATGACAGATTACATCATCATTGTGTGTTTGGGAGAAGATGTTAGGAGCCCTGTATGAGATGGCTGTGTAGGCATGTATGACTGTAAATATTTTTGTTCTCCATGTGACTGGATTACTGACAGACAGATACAGACTCATGCTCTTCTGACTATGCAGACACACTAGTTGACTGCAGTGAGATTGGAACCCCCACCTAACTAGTTATACAAGCTAGAGAACACAGTACTTAACTCAAGCGCCACAGCACAAGTCTGACTGTACATTGTTGCTGGACACTTTATAGTGGATGACAACATCACCAGGATGTTGGAGGTCTGTATGAAATGGCTGTGTAGGTATGTACAACTGTAAACATTTTTCTTCTCCATGACACCTAATAGATGACAGTAGAACTAAAACTCATGCTCTTCTGACTATGCACACACACTTACATATACAGAAAGACAGACACACACACAATGTGGCTATTGTGGTAAGTTAACTGCTACTTAACTATGTGTTCCCATCTGCAGAACAGAGTAGTAAATATTTGAGCCATCACCAAAGTCTGCTTTTTCCTTGTAATAGTGTTCTTTATAGATGATGACATCATCATTATATGATGCAGGTAACATATCCTGTTATGAGAGTGGTGTGCAAAGTGTGGACTTTGGATTTTCTGTTTTGGTTCCAATGTGCAGATATACTTTAAAAGACAGCTTCTATAACTAGATGCAACAAGCAGTTAGGAATGCATGTTGCAGTACTGAGACATATGCACCTGTTTCTCAATATGTTGTGTACATTGCACACTTACAGTCACACACACATATTCTGTGATCAGCATGGATGCAAGTGTTGATCTACATCTGTTCGTATTTGTCATGAGTTGATGTCTACAGTAAGACAATTAGAAGACAAACTCAATGTCTGTTGTTAGTATAAAGCTTTAGATAATGCAGCAATGCAATTTTGCTATTTATTTTTGTAGTGTAATTGACATTTGAGAACTATTACTGACATATCCATTTTCAATTTCATGGGTGCAGGGCACACATAAGTCTGAGTAAATAAAAAGTTATGTATTTACCATAATGTTCCATTTGTGTTGTCCATTTTCATTCTTCAACAGCTGGTTTCACATCTGACCCTCAGATCTGACTCAACCACTTATTTCTGATCGTAGAATACTTGAACACTTGAGCTCCTCCCTTTAACTATAGTGCCCCACCAACCTAACATTCCTCAAATCTAGTTTGCTGCCCATATGGCTAACAGAACAGTGAAAAGTCAGAAAGAAATGGAAGCTGGAGCTCAAACAAGGAACAGAGGTTCTTACAGTACTCACTGATCTCTCCAGAAGTAAAAGGAGGGGGGAGGTAGGTAGGTGGTGAGTTGAAGAATGAAAATGGACAACACAGATGGAATGTTATGGTAAGTACATAACTTTTATCTGATGTTGTCTTTTTCATTTATTCCTCAACAGTTGGGACAGAGTCCCCAGCTACCTATATCCTGGGAGGACTCTAAGGAAGGATATTCCACAGCAGAGCTGAGCCAAAAGCTGCTCTTCCCCTGGAGACCAGTTCCAGTTTTTAATAAGCAATATAAGTATGAGGATTAGCCCAAGTGGAAGCTGCACAAATATTATCCAAGGATGTTCTAGACAAAAAGGCTGACAAAGTCACAATAGACCTCATGGAATGGGCTCTTGGAGGCTTTGGTAAAGGCAAACCCACTTTCTCATAAACAAAATTAATACAATCAATTAACCATTTGGCCAAAGTAACTTTAGATACTGGTTTGCCTAGTTTTGGATGAGAAAAATAAACAATTTCTCAGATTTTCTTAGGTCTTCCATTCTGTGAAGGTAGAAGTGTAACTGTCTGTGCACATCCAACATATGTAACATATATTCTCCTTTGTTTGAAAATTTAAAAAAGAAAACTGGGAGATTAATGACCTGATTAATATTAGATTCTGATACCATCTTTGGCAAAAAAGAAGTTTTGGTCCATAAAGAAGCTCTATCCTTGAAAAAAAAAAATAACTAAGGAGGTTTAGAAGACAATGCTTGAAGTTCAGACATTCTTCTGGCAGATGTAATAGCAACTAAGAAAACAGGTTTCCAGGTAAAAAAAAACTGAGATCAGACTTAGCCGAAGGTTCAAAGGGAGGTTGAGTCAAGGCTTGAAGAACAAAATTTAAATCCCAAGGAGGAGTAGGATAATTTAAAGGAGGTCTAAGTAAATAAGCTCCTCTGAGAAATGCTTAGCAAAGCTTGGAGGAAGCTAAGGAGGAATTAGATGCTTCAATATGAAAGTTGAAAATAGCTGATAACTGTACTCTGATAGTTGAGGAACTAGCACCTTCATTGAAAACTGACTAAAAGTTTAAGGACATTTGAAATTGGTGCTGAAAAGGGATCTAAATTGTTCTCTTGGGCCCAAAAAACAAATCTTTTCCATTAAAATGTGATAGATGAGGTAGGAGAGCCTGGGCTGTCTAGCTATCAACAGAACTGGAGAAACCATGCAGTCAAGCTGAGGGTCATTAAGTCTTTGAGTCATGCCTATTGGATGAGACAGGAGGTCTGGAGATGGATCCAGAATTCATGGTGGATGTAGAAGATGAGGATAGAAGAAGGGAAACCAAATCTGATGAGGCCAATAAGGGCCAATGAGGATAACCATGCTCTTCCATCAAGATGCTTTTTGTAAATATTTTGGAATGAGGGGTAATGGGGATAAGGAAAAAGGAGACGGGGGGTCAAGCATAAAGAAGATCATCTCTCAGTGATTCCCTGGTGTGGGACAAGGGCAAAGAACCCACTGCACTTGTCATTGAGGCGAGATGCGAAAAGACTGCAGCATGGTTAACCCCATCGACGGAAAATCATCTCCATCACTTTGACATTGAGAGACCACTCATTAGGCATTAGAATGGACCTATTTAACTTGTCTGCAATCATGTTGAATTTCCCTGGGATGTACGTTGCTATGAGAAAGTGATTGGAAGAGATTGACCACTGCTATACTCTCATAGCTTCTCAACAAAGAGGGTAAGATCTGGTTCCCCCTTGTTTGTTGATGTACCAGATGACTGACATATTTTTCATCTGAATTGCAATAGTCCCAATTGGGAGTGTTTTGGAAGGCCTGCAACACTAGGATAGCTCTCATCTCTAGGATATTGATATGTGTTTTGGCCTCTTCAAGGGACCATATCCCTTGGGCTGTCCTTCCCAAGAAGTAACCCCCCACATGAATTGAAAGGCATCAGTGGTCACTCTGGACTTGGGTTGAGTGAGAACAGATAGCCTTCATGTATTTGATCGCAGTGAATCCAGCAGAGAAGGTCATTTTTGCAAGCTTAGGTTATTTTGACTAGCCTGCATAATGGGTGTTGAAGAAAAGACTATTGAATTACAAGTGTCCATTGAAGGATTTTCATATGGAACCTGGATAGTGGTACAAGACTGATAACTGCAGCCATGGATCACATGGTTTGGCATATCAGACGTGCTGAAATGGAAGAATGTTGAACAATGTTTTTGACCTAGAACTGAATGGTTTGTATCTGGGAATGAGGAAGAGAAGCTATTCAGGTGACTGTAAACGAGTACTGATGAATTCAAAACTCTGAACTGGAGTGAGCTGGGTTGTTGTAATTGATAGATATTACCAGATGGGAGCACAGCTGGAGTAAATAATCCCTTGCTTTAATCAGTTGATGCCTGGTTGGAGCAGTTTGGAGCCAGTCATCTAGGTATGGAAACACCTGAAATCCCAGCAGTCTCAGGTGAGATGCTACAACTGCCAGACATTTGATGAACACTCTGGGGGCTGTGGTGAGACCAAAGGGCAGTGGTCTGAACTGGTAATGACTGGCTCCCACCGAGAAGCACAGATATCTTATAGAGCACCTGTTTTTTTTATATGATAATATGCATCTTGAAGATCTACTGCGCACATCCAGTTGTCCCTGTGCAGAAATGGCAGGATGGACTGAACCGTGACCATCCAGAACTTGGTATACTGAACCGATTGACTTAGCTTGCTAAGATCCAAAATTGGTCTCAAGTTTCCTGTCTTTTTTGGCACCAGAAAGAATAATGAATAAGTTCCAGACCCTCTCTAGTCTGGGGGGACCTCCTGGATGGTTCTTTTCTCTAGCACCCTTTTTATATCTTGAGAAGCTGCTTTTCTCTCTGATTGTGTGGACCATTGGGAATCTTTTTTGAGACTGATGGTGGAGACTGTGAAAATGGTATGATATAACTTCTGGATATTAACTTCCATAGGTTCATAGGTTGGCACTAGGCTATCGGCCCTAGGGCCTATACAAGCCTAGCCATAACAATTCCCTGGCTATTTCTTCCCTCACTATTTACTTCCCTGGATCCCTGTCTAGCAGGGCTAATGACGTGATCCCCAGGGTGAATTTCCTTTCTCCCATCCAATCGCCAAGGTTCCTTTTGAAGAGCACCAAGGAGGTGCTCTGCTTGACATGTGTAGGCAGTCTATTCCAGAGTCTGGGGAGTCTCTGGGTCAGGAACCTATCCTCCAGCATGTTTTGAATTTTGATGTGATAGTATGCATCCTGAAGATCTATTGAGCACATCCAGTTGTCCTTCTGTAAGAAGGGCAGAATTGACTGAAGAGTGACCATTCGAATCTTGTCTTCCTCACAGACTTGTTGAGTCTGCTGAGATCCAATATTGGTCTCCAGTCTCCGTCTTTTGGGGACCAAAATGAATGGTCTGTTGTAACTGGCTGAATGGCTCTTTTTGCAGTAGTTTTGAGACTTCTAACTCTGCAATTTCCGACCGGTGGTACATCTGGAAGGGAATTTGAGGGGTAGAAAGGACTTGGAATTATGTAACCCTTGACAGTGATAATGCTGAAAGGGCTTGTCAGAGAGACCCCTCTGCCTCTCTGCCTCTAGGTGACTCCTTGGGATTTATGGAACCACATTTTGCCACCTTTCTGTCCTTTGGGGTAGGGTCTACTTCTACGCAGAAAGAGTCTGTCCTGCTCACACCTGGTCAAAGTTTCCTTCACTTGAGGGCCAAACAAAGCTGACCCATCAAAGGGAGAATTCCATCAGCCGCATATGATATTAGCCGCATGGAGCAATTTTTTCTGAGCCCCTGCAGCTGTAGGATCCTGTACAACATCACCTAGCTCCTTAAGGATATCCCTTTGGAGTCTGGTGAAGTGACATAGGTAATTCAGCCTATCCATGGTCCTAGAGTCCTTATTAGGAGGATGGACGCGGACCATTTTTAGTGAGGAATTGCTTATCACACGGGCAGTAATAAATTTTGAAGGCCTCCTAGGGACCTCATCCTCAGAGGGATTATTAGTGGGCCAGTTTCCCTCTGTCTAAGGAGTTCTAGGATGGAAGGAGACATCCTCAGAGGGGATCTTGGGGATCCCTCTGACTCATCTAAGTCAGTATCTGAAGTGATAGACTCGGGAGTCTACATGTTTCCCTCTTACAGGTCCTCTTCCATCAGGAGAATCCTCGAAGAGGGATATTCCCAATGGGGAAACCTGAGGCGGAGGATCTCTGGGTCCTGTAGCAATAGAAGTGGCAGAGATGTCAACAGGCACTATAGAGGAACAGACTGCTGGCTGATACCCGTGGCCAGCACACTCTTCATCACCTGAATGCTCCCTCCCAGGAAGGTCCGAGAGAACCCGTTCGAAGAGCTAGGAACCCAGGGACCACCGAAGGGAAGTCTCCGAGGCAGATGTCGAGCAGAGCTCACCAAGGCCGAGGCTCCAAGGGGAAGAGCGGGTTCGGACAAGGGTCCGATGCCACTCACCGAGGAGACCATGGAAGCCCGCCACCAAGGAAGGTCTCAAGAGGAGATAAGAGTAGAGGCTGAAGGAACAGAAGGTATCTGTCCTCAGCCGTAGCAGTAACCATTCGAAGACTCCAACCCAAGCTCTGGGGTAGAGTTGAGGGAGGAACTGCAATGGGGTGTGGACCAATAGCGGTCTGTTGAGACGGGCTATGTAACATTTGGGCCAGTGCCTGTGACTTAAGTAATCTACTGACCACTCTCTAAATCATGGTCAGAAAGCCTGGATGACCTTGAAGATCGGCCCCGAGGAGGTATCGGCTCCAAGGAAGGAGACCTAGACCTCTTCGGAGCCATCGGAACCGATATTGAACCTGTCGGAGCCGACAACTTATCGGAGCCGACAGGTTGACCAGCCGGAGCCGATACAGCCACAAAGTAACGTTAGTCGGAGCCGATCGGAGCCGACACCGATGCCTGAGCCACATGGTGGTCGGAACCGATCGGAGCCGACACCGAATCGGCACCGATAGCCATCGGTGCCGAAGGTTTAGTTAACAGAATCGGCTCCAGAATGAGTCGGAGCCGAGGCCGCAGGCTTGGACACAGAAGCCTGGGCCTTGGAAGACTTAGAAGTCTTGGATGGAGCCGACTTAGCCGGAGAGCCCTCCGCTTAAGAAGGCCCTCAAAATCAGCTTATTTCTTTTCCTGCAGGACTCTCTGGCTGAAAGAATGACATATAGCACAGGAGTCCTGCAGGTGAAGAGGCCCCAGACAGTACAGGGTAAGAAGTGTGACCGTCTGTCAGAGACATTTTCTGACAGCACAAGTCACACTTCTTAAAGCTCTGAGACCCTTTCTTTAGACATGGTGTAAAAAACACACACACACACACCAGTCAAAGAAATTAAATTAAATATACCAAAAGGTATAACTAGTAAACACACACACACACCCTAACAGGGGGATGGGTTGGGTGAAAGTCTGACTAAAAAGTAAGAAGAGAAAGAGAATTTTCTGTCAGAAAAGGTTTAAAACTGATATAAAACTAACAATTAAGGGTTTTTGTTAAAAGGGCTAAAATAGCAAAGTAGCAAATCACTTACCAGGAGCTGGTAAAGGAGGACCTCATCCAAGCGGCAAACGAGATCTGGGTACTTACGCATCATGGGATATGGGGCTGCCTCGAGCTGGTAAAAGTGACTCTTGAGCTTAGCAGTCGGAGCCGAGGATCGGCTCCGAACCCATCAAGCAAGAATGAAGGCGAGATTGACAACTTAACATGTTATGTATTTACCATAACGTTCCATTTGTGTTGTCCATTTTCATTCTTCAACAGCTGGTTTCACATCTGACCCTCAGATCTAACTCAACCACTTATTTCTGATCGTAGAATACTTGAACACTTGAGCTCCTCCCTTTAACTATAGTGCCCCACCAACCTAACATTCCTCAAATCTAGTTTGCTGCCCATATGGCTAACAGAACAGTGAAAAGTCAGAAAGAAATGGAAGCTGGAGCTCAAACAAGGAACAGAGGTTCTTACAGTACTCACTGATCTCTCCAGAAGTAAAAGGAGGGGGGAGGTAGGTAGGTGGTGAGTTGAAGAATGAAAATGGACAACACAGATGGAATGTTATGGTAAGTACATAACTTTTATCTGATGTTGTCTTTTTCATTTATTCCTCAACAGTTGGGACAGAGTCCCCAGCTACCTATATCCTGGGAGGACTCTAAGGAAGGATATTCCATAGCAGAGCTGAGCCAAAAGCTGCTCTTCCCCTGGAGACCAGTTCCAGTTTTTAATAAGCAATATAAGTATGAGGATTAGCCCAAGTGGAAGCTGCACAAATATTATCCAAGGATGTTCTAGACAAAAAGGCTGACAAAGTCACAATAGACCTCATGGAATGGGCTCTTGGAGGCTTTGGTAAAGGCAAACCCACTTTCTCATAAACAAAAGTAATACAATCAATTAACCATTTGGCCAAAGTAACTTTAGATACTGATTTGCCTAGTTTTGGATGAGAAAAAGAAACAATTTCTCAGATTTTCTCAGGTCTTCCGTTCTGTGAAGGTAGAAGTGTAACTCTCTGTGCACATCCAACATATGTAACATATATTCTCCTTTGTTTGAAAATTTTAAAAAGAAAACTGGGAGATTAATGACCCGATTAATATTAGATTCTGATACCATCTTTGGCAAAAAAGAAGGATTGGTCCATAAAGAAGCTCTATCCTTGAAAAAAAATAACTAAGGAGGTTTAGAAGACAATGCTTGAAGTTCAGACATTCTTCTTGCAGATGTAATAGCAACTAAGAAAACAGGTTTCCAGGTAAAAAAAAAAAACTGAGATCAGACTTAGCCGAAGGTTCAAAGGGAGGTTGAGTCAAGGCTTGAAGAACAAAATTTAAATCCCAAGGAGGAGTATGATCATTTAAAGGAGGTCTAAGTAAATAAGCTCCTCTCAGAAATGCTTAGCAAAGCTTGGAGGAAGCTAAGGAGGAATTAGATGCTTCAATATGAAAGTTGAAAACAGCTGATAACTGTACTCTGATAGTTGAGGAACTAGCACCTTCATTGAAAACTGACTAAAAGTTTAAGGACATTTGAAATTGGTGCTGAAAAGGGATCTAAATTGTTCTCTTGGGCCCAAAAAACAAATCTTTTCCATTAAAATGTGATAGATGAGGTAGGAGAGCCTGGGCTGTCTAGCTATCAACAGAACTGGAGAAACCATGCAGTCAAGTTGAGGCTCATTAAGTCTTTGAGTCATGCCTATTGGATGAGACAGGAGGTCTGGAGATGGATCCAGAATTCATGGTGGATGTAGAAGATGAGGATAGAGGAAGGGAAACCAAATCTGATGAGGCCAATAAGGGGCAATGAGGATAACCATGCTCTTCCATCAAGATGCTTTTTGTAAATATTTTGGAATGAGGGGTAATGGGGATAAGGAAAAAGGAGACGGGGGGGTCAAGCATAAAGAAGAGCATCTCTCAGTGATTCCCTGGTGTGGGACAAGGGCAAAGAACCCGCTGCACTTGTCATTGAGGCGAGATGCGAAAAGACTGCAGCATGGTTAACCCCATCGATGGAAAATCATCTCCACCACTTTGACATTGAGAGACCACTCATTAGGCATTAGAATGGACCTATTTAACTTGTCTGCAATCATGTTGAATTTCCCTGGGATGTACGTTGCTATGAGAAAGTGATTGGAAGAGATCGACCACTGCTATACTCTCATAGCTTCTCAACAAAGAGGGTAAGATCTGGTTCCCCCTTGTTTGTTGATGTACCAGATGACTGACATATTTTTCATCTGAATTGCAATAGTCCCAATTGGGAGAGTGTTTTGGAAGGCCTGCAACACTAGGATAGCTCTCATCTCTAGGATACTGATATGTGTTTTGGCCTCTTCAAGGGACCATATCCCTTGGGCTGTCCTTCCCAAGAAGTAACCCCCCACATGAGCTGAAAGGCATCAGTGGTCACTCTGGCCTTGGGTTGAGTGAGAACAGATAGCCTTCATGTATTTGATTGCAGTGAATCCAGCAGAGAAGGTCATTTTTGCAAGCTTAGGTTATTTTGACTAGCCTGCATAATGGGTGTTGAAGAATAGACTATTGAATTGCAAGTGTCCGTTGAAAGATTTTCATATGGAACCTGGATAGTGGTACAAGACTGATAACTGCAGCGATGGATCACATGGTTTGGCATATCAGATGTGCTGAAATGGAAGAATTTTGAACAATGTTTTTGACCTAGAACTGAATGGTTTGTATCTGGGAATGAGGAAGAGAAGCTATTCAGTTGACTGTAAATGAGTACTGATGAATTCAAAACTCTGAACTGGAGTGAGCTGGGTTGTTGTAATTGATAGATATTACCAGATGGGAGCACAGCTGGAGTAAATAATCCCTTGCTTTAATCAGTTGATGCCTGGTTGGAGCAGTTTGGAGCCAGTCATCTAGGTATGGAAACACCTGAAATCCCAGCAGTCTCAGGTGAGCTGCTACAACTGCCAGACATTTGATGAACACCCTGGGGGCTGTGGTGAGACCAAAGGGCAGTGGTCTGCACTGGTAATGACTGGCTCCCACCAAGAAGCACAGATATCTTATAGAGCACCTGTTTATTTTGATATGATAATATGCATCTTGAAGATCTACTGTGCACATCCAGTTGTCCCTGTGCAGAAATGGCAGGATGGACTGAACCGTGACCATCCAGAACTTGGTATACTGAACCGATTGACTTAGCTTGCTAAGATCCAAAATTGGTCTCAAGTTTCCTGTCTTTTTTGGCACCAGAAAGAATAATGAATAAGTTCCAGACCCTCTCTAGTCTGGGGGGACCTCCTGGATGGTTCTTTTCTCTAGCACCTTTTTTATATCTTGAGAAGCTGCTTTTCTCTGATTGTGTGGACCATTGGGAATCTTTTTTGAGACTGATGGTGGGGACTGTGAAAATGGTATGATACAACTTCTGGATATTAACTTCCATAGGTTCATAGGTTGGTACTAGGCTATCGGCCCTAGGGCCTATACAAGCCTAGCCATAACAATTCCCTGGCTATTTCTTCCCTCACTATTTACTTCCCTGGACCCCTGTCTAGCAGGGTGACTGACATGATCCCTTTGGGAAAAACAAGGTACCGACAAATTACCACATAGGCGGTAATCCATTAAGTACGGAAGAGGTAATCAGGGACCTAGGGACCCAGGTTGACAGTAACCTCTCATTTGACACTCACATTGCCAAAGTGGTTAGGAAGACCTTCTATATTGCCCACCTTATCATGAAGGGTTTCACATCTAGATCAAGAGAGGTCATTGTGCCCCTGTACTCTTCTCTTATCAGGCCAATGATTGAGTACAATGCCCCATTTGGGATGTATCTCACCCGACACCTGCAGCAGTTGGAAAGACCCCAAAAGTTCCTCACCAAGAGGATTAAGGGTCTTAAACATATGTCATATGCTGCCCGACTGAAAAAACTCCAGCTCTATTCAGTCGCATACCGCCTACTCAGAGGTGATCTGTGCCTGACGTACAAGGCCATGTCCAATCCTGAATTTATGGACATGCTCCACCTCAGAAAATCCAAATCCATCAGAGCCACGAGAACAAGTGACTTAAACCTCAACACAGAAATAAATAGAACATGCTGGAGGGACAGATTCATAACCCAGAGGCTCCCTACACTCTGGAACAGAATCCCAGTCCATGTTAGGCAGAGCCCCTCACTGACTCTATTCAAGAGAAATCTCGGCAGTGGATGGGAGATCGTGAGGTTTACTCCGGGGTCATCTCTTTGTCACTACTAGACAGAGGCATAGTAAACTAAACCCTAAAAGGGCGTAAGCCACATACACTCTGGCTAGGCTTATAAATGCCCTAGGGCAGATAGCCTAGTACGAACCTATGAACCTATGAACCTATCCCCAGGGTGAATTTCCTTTCTCCCATCCAATCGTCAAGGTTCCTTTTGAAGAGGACCAAAGAGGTGCTCTGCTTGACATGTATGGGCAGTCTATTCCAGAGTCTGGGGCATCTCTGGGTCAGGAACCTATCCCTCCAGCATGTTTTGTTTATTGTGATGACAAGGTTTAGATCCCTGGAGCATGTGGCTCTGAGGGATTAGGATTTCTTTAAGTGTAGCATGTCCACACTCATAAATATTTTCTGATATCTAGCCAGGCTCTCTGGTGCAGGTACAGATGACCCCCGACTGCCTCATGAGATAGGCAGTCAGGTCTCCATTCAGGATTCACTGCTAGGACCTGTCTGAGAAGAAATCTCTAGATTCCTAATTATGTGGACCACCTCTGCTGTGGAGATGGTGTCTTCCATTTGAGTTCCCACTGCCCATCGGGAAACTCTCTCCACGTGCTTCTTGAAAGGGACACTGTGATTTCTTGAACCATGTCTTTGTACCACCTTGTTGATTTCTATAAAAGGACTGTTAAGGAGTAGAAAAAAAATACCCACAGCATACAGGGTCTTCCCTTGTTGTTCACACCTAGAGGGTGTGTCTTTCACTATGAGGCCAAACAATGAGGTACAATTAAAGGGCGGATTAACAAAATATTTGAAGGGTTCCACAAAATCGCACAATCACATCCAGACATGTCTCCTAATGGAAATGCCTGAAACTGCCACTTGTGAGATACCTTCAGCAGCATGAGAGATCAACCTCATGGATGAAATGGAAATATACTGAAGGGTAGCCAACTGTGAGCAAATGGTATTTCCTTCCTTGGAAGATATGGACCTGGAAAGAGATTTAGTAAACTCCTTGATCAAATCTCTTTGAAGTCCAGTAAAATGTGCCAAATAATTCAGTGACCTAAAGGTGAAGATCACTGATGCATAGACATGCTTCCCAAATCTGTCCAGTACCCAAGACTCCCTGTTAAAGGAATGGACAGAGGAACTTCGTTCTGCTAGTTCCTTCCTCGTGGCTGCTGCAATAACCGTGGCATCAATGAGAACTCCTTTACTCCAGTGTGGACATTTTTGAGGTGCAAGGATTTTGTCTGGTCTCTTGGGTATAGGCTCAATGGTGTCTGGTTCCTTCTAAGCCTGCTGAGAGACCAAATATATAAGCTCATCAGTGGTGGAGTCACCCAGGAGGTGGACTGGCCAGACTCAAAAGCCTCTAGAAACATTGATTCCTCTTGGAAAGGGTTATTAGACGACCAACTTCCCCATTGTTTAAGAAGTTATAAAATGTCTACAAATGAGACATCATCAGGTGGTAATCTGGGGACCTTTAACCTTCATCAAAATCAGTGTCTTCAGTGACAGACTCTTGTGGAGTGTGCAACTGCCTCCTCTTGCACATTTTCTTCCAAGGGACCTCATCAGTGCCCTAGACTCCCTGCTAGGGGATGCTCCAAGGAGGTAAAAGAAGAGATAACGATATCCTGATGGGTGGATTGAAGATTGGCTTAGGTTGACTGTCCTGGTGGAACAGATGAACGAGGCTCTGGATGCAAAATCAAATGAGAAAAGAAAGTCTGATTCAAGAAGGACAGGGTTGTTTGATCACTAGGCATAGAGAACACTTTCTCCATTACCTTGAAAGTGGAACGCCCAGGGAAGTAGTAACCGATGGATCTGACAAAGGACCTTCACGAACTGTCAGCTCCTATCATCCTGTATGCAACAAACCTATGGAGGGAGTCAGAACTGAGCTAATGCCAATGCTCTAATGAGAAGAGATGGCTCCAACAATTTTGGAGTTAACTCCAACATCCCAGAGCTGGCACTGATGCTTCAGCACAGATAGCATTCCAGTTCCAAGGAATTCAGGGATGGACCACTCAGAAAAACCATCAGAATTGAAGACACCATGATCATCAAATTCAAGGAAGATGTCCCCAAAGCTTTCAGGTACGAAACCAAAACTCTGAAGGCTCTGAAACCAAAGTTCAGAGAAGGCAATATAATAGATTGTGTGGCTCTATAGAGGCTCTCAGGCCCCAATGGGGTTGAAGCCAAGAGAACTCCTATTTGAATTTGCATCCCAAGCAACTTCCTCATCATCATGTCCACATCTGCTTTGGATAGGCTCCTGGAGGATCAAAGAGAGGAAGCCATTAAAGAAGGCCTAGGATGATGCTGAGGTGAATGTTCGAGGAACGTTGAAGGCAATCTAGAATTAACAGGCTCCGAAAGTAAAATTGGAGAATGACTCCAATGAGATCTTTTGGGTCTTGGTTTTGAATCTGAAACAGTCAGACCTGAGTTTCTTGAAAGTTTCTTTTGTAGCTTCAAAGAAGGAGCTGAAGTTGACACTGAAGTAGAAAGGCGATGTGGGGATCTCTTGCATGTATCCTTAGCAACAGAGTCACTCTTCTTGTCTTGTTTCTTGGGGGTTTCAGCCCCAGAAACTGTTGAAGAATGCTTAGAAGGAATAAGACCCCTAAGTATCAACCATGATGCTATGTTTGGGGATAAGGGCAAGACATCGGAGGCATATTCTCATCAAGCACAATGACAGTGAGAATCTAGTCCTCACCTGTCATCACTGTCCCCTTCCACAGCTTTCTATTAGATTGTTTGACATTTAGGTTTTCCCTGCTTTTCAACAAGCAACTTCTACTGATGGCTGAGGTGTCCAGCAGTGGTACATTCTACAGTCTTGCACATCATGCCTGACCGCTCCTGGTGGATGACAAAATCCACACCTCCACCAATACTCCCAGAGTGTACCACTGCACCAGCTGCCAGGGTAATGCTACCTGATCTTAAGGGCCCAGGCAATGCAGGGGCTGCAGAGGCAGTACTGCCAGGTTGTATCGCAGATGTGCTGGGTGTTGGTGTGGCAGCTGTTGATGAGTGGCAAGGTGAGCCACAGTGGTTGGCCTACATCCCTGTGCAGGAAATCATTTTGTTGGCTGTCAGTAAATTATTATAAATGGCTTGTCTGCTGCTATACCTGTCAAATGACTTGACTTTTAAGAAATGAATTAGGGGGTATAAATTTGATGATTTGACATATTTTGGGGGGCCTTACACAGATAAAAGTAAGTTGTACAATGTGGGAATGAACCCTATGTAAAATAGAGAATACATATTCTTCCACAGAGGTGTTTTTTCTTCATTGCCACAGAAGTGTTTGTCAGATATGCTTATTACTTATACAGACACATTACAGAGTGAGTGGTGCTACACTTTAGTTAATCATGTATGTGTAACCTGACGAGGTCATGCTTTATACATTCTCATGTGTGATGCAGGAGTAATTTGTGGGGAGGGCAGGCATGGAGAAGAACAAAGGGGAAGCAATACAGGAATGTGCAGGAGGTTAATACACTGGAAATGCATATAATTGTATTACTTGCAGAAAAGATTTCTTGAGTTCTGGGTTAGAACCACACAATACATTCTGTTTTTCCATCCAAACTTGTGTTATGTGAGTTGTTTAGATGATTATCACTGAAGTATGAAGTCCATCCCAAGGCAGAAGAGACTTTTAATTACAGAAACATAATTGTCAGGATACCCAGAGTCACACATATAATTCATGTATCATCCACTGCTATACATAGTTATTGTTATGTATAATTCTCTTCATATTGTTAATTTTTATTCAAAATTAACTGGAACAACATTAATAAAAATTGGAATGTGCTATAATAGAATGCTGGCTCACCTGTATCATGGCCATGAATTTACACTTTTTGCAACAGGAAGAGATAGACAGCATGTGTATTTTTTGCAGTCATTACTGTGTATGAGTGCTGACTGCCGCACAGTGCTGCTTACCTTGTTTGTACAATGGAAGGCAAAAGAAGTAACAATGTATCTTTTCTGAAAGTGACAATGTCTCTCTATTGTCTGCAGGTGTTGTTTATGCATGCTGACTGCCATGCAATGGGGTCCTAACCAGACTTGCCCTTCTTAAGGCAAATTCCACTAAATTTAAAATATTTATAGATTTCTCTGTGTTTACACTAAGCCATGCAAATATTAATATTTAAAAAAATTACAAAATACAGTTTAACACAACTCTGGATTTGAACTATTATACTAATGGACTCACAAAACACACAGGGAGCAACTTATCGCTCCTTGCCACAGAAACAACTTTACAGCAGGAAAGCAAATCATGTGCATCCAAGCAATTCCCATTTCCTCTACAGTATTAACAAGACATATACGTTTGCACACACTCATTTGTTTGTACATGTGTGGATTACATATTCAGTGCAATGACTGATCACGCAACCATTTATGAATATGTTTGCACCAATGCAGCTCTGTCTTCTCTTTGTATTGTGTTCATTCTTCTATCTGTGCTGTACTCTCAGACAGTCTATAGTGCATTTTGTATCATTGTCCTTTAAATGTATGATAAAAATACATGACAGTGAAAAATATTTTCCAGCAAAGGCATGAGAGTTTGGCTATTAGCGAACAAAAATCCAAAACTGAAGGACAAATTAGAGGAGGAGATAACACTGTGTGAGTAATGGTAGGAAGCCTCATGAATCCAATACAGGACAGAACCAAGATAACCTGCATCTGGATCTGAGCGCTGAGGAACTTTCGCATCATCTTATCCACTTCTGCTTCAGAAAGACTTCTGGAGGACCTGGTGGATGAATTGGTTGAATGGAGTTTAGAGTGCCTCTTGGGAGTTTACATAAAAGGAGAATGGAGCCTAGGGGAGATCAAATCCAAAAGGAACTCAGGAGAAGAAGCTCTAGGTGTATACAATGTGTTAGGCTTTGGATCCGTAATCTGAATTGTAAGGTTTGCCAATATAATAATCAGATATGATGGTTTAGGATCTGAAAATTTTGATCCGGAGTGCATACTTTTGGGTCCGAAGAAGTTGGAGCCAATATTTTTGAAACTTTAGGAGGTGGTTTCGAAGAAGTCCTGGGAACTTTGTTGGTGAATGTTTCCTATGCTCTGAAGGAGCTTTAGTGGTCTTACTGGGGGTTTGAGCACCTGAAGAAGATGCAGTTGAGGGAGGAAGTAAACCCTTAAGGTTTAGTTTACTGCATTTGTCAGCTAAAGCTCATGTATTAAATACTGCACATACTGAGCAGTTTGTGTTTTAATGAGCTGCTCCTAGACAATATATGCAGTTCTTGTGGGCATCTGAGTTAGGGATGTTGTGCCCACAAGAACTGCATCAGCCATGATAGTACAAGGAAAAGACAGAAATATAAGAGCAAGATGTTTTTTTAAACAGGAAAAAATTACCAACAATAGTAATTAAAAGTTACCCCATTAAAAGAGTAGGAGAGACAGAAACAGTACAGAAAAAGAAATTACCAACAATGGTAAATTTAAGACGTTACTATAAAACAATAGTAAAGAAACTCCTGATGCAGAAAAAAATGAAGACTAAGAGGGACATTTATAGTATAAAGAAGGAAATTCTGGATAAGAAACATTTAGAACTTACAAAAACTTGAAAAAAAAACTCTGACAGAAGGACCCTACATCTGAGCACAATGGTGAAAAATGAGATCTAAGGTATTGAAAATGGACAAAGAGGAAGGAGCTTGAGAGTTGGATTCAAAGTCTGAACTATGTGGTCAAGTCAGATCTGAAGACTGGATCTGTAACTCATTCATTCAGTAAGAATGAAAAGGACATCAGATCCTTCATTTGCTTGTTGTTTTGGGGATATGGGAGCCACCTACGATTTGTGTGTTGCCACAACAAAAATGTGCGTCAAGTGCGTTTCTCTTGAAAATGTGTAGTCATCTTGTTATTTCAGTGGGACACACATGGCATGAAACACAACCTTCAGTTTTAAATAACTGAAATGTGTGTTTCCAGTGCTTAATGTTGACCAATGTGTATATAAGCAGGAATTTAGTTAGATGATATTTACGTGTTGTATCATTTTCTGTTTTACATCACATAGGATTATGGCACCCAAGTGTACAAATCCACATAAACCCCCTTTCAGTGACTCAGAAAATGTCATAGTGCAGGCATTCAGGCATCATGTCACCTTTCTGTTTGAGACAGGATGTAGAGATATGGCTGTCAAAATGGGGATTTGGAACCAGTTAGTGAATGACATCAGTGCAGTAGGGGGTCACACCAGGACTTATCATTAGGTGCATCATAAGGCCACTGATATTATTTCATTAGCCTGGAGGAGAGCAGATGCAGTTTCTTGTAAAGAGCGACCTACGGTGGACGTGACCTGCTATCAAGCCCCCACTGACACCAAATGAAGAGTTCCTGTCCACTGTCAGAGATCCAGAGAGCTCAATGGAAAATTATGTCAGTGCTGATGTGTCTGGGATGACAGCTATGTCCCAGGAAAAGCTTCCAGGTAAGCTTACATATGGCAAGTTTTAGATTTGCTTGTATAGTAAAATGTATAAAAATTTAAGTAATACTTTTTTGGGAAATGTTTTTATGAACCTGTTGCTAAGTTAATAGACTTACATGGCACACTTGTTCATTACACATGGCTGAAGTTGGATGTGTCAGCCAAGTTTCAGTTAAAATTATTCTTAATGGGCATATAGGCACTTGTGCATTCACTGTCCCCCTCTGTTATTCCCATTGTGATATTTAATTTGCATCCAACCCTTGCTTCGTTTATTCCAGGGCCATCCTCCCTACCAAGTGTGGAGTCATCTGCACATGATAAACACATTTTGTTTTTGCATTATTGAAGACCATATGTCAGATTTATGCATTTACCTGTATGTGTGAGGTGGGTGAAATGAGTGTGTGTATTATTGTACTGTGTGTGATAGTGGGAATAGTGTTATTTTATCATATAAATTGTTTTAAATATTTAGTGCACTATTAATTTTGTTCCTGTGTTTGCTGCTTATTATCACAGGTGATCCTGACAGTGGAAGTGGTGGATAAACACAGGCACAATCAGGGGATGCTAACAGATGCAGTCAGTAGGCCTATGCATACCTATTTCACTGAACCCTCAGATGTTGGACAGGTTGGGGGTAAGACACTTGATCAGGGTGTGTTGTTACTGCAGCTTCAGTGCCAGCTGACTCTGGCTGTAGCCAAAGTATAGATGAGGTGCCACACAGGAGGGTTGTTAGGGGTGCTCGGAGGAAGTCTGCTCTCCACCCTCCACCTGATCTTGTCATTATGTGCCTCTCGACTTACATTTAGGGCCATCATGGAGGTGCAGGCATGTTCCACTAGGATATGCTTAGGGTTGTAGATGTGGCACAGTCTGACATGCAGAACTGCCTCCCACCATGTGGCCGATTCAGTGGATCGAGTGAATAACACAATGGAATGGGCAGTGTCGGCGATGATATGTCTGTTGGTAGGGGGACAAAATCCAAGTGGACATAGGTCAGCAGCACATCCGACAGTGCATTGATGTGACAGTGCAACTCCTTGCACAGCCAGATCTCGTGGTCGGGGTTGACGATGATGATGAACTGCTACCTTTAACATGCATGGTTCACACCTGTCTGACAAGCCAGGATGTAGAGCTAGCACAGAGCTTGGCTGTGTTCTTGCAGACACTCACACACATATTTCAACTTGAGTGCCCACACAGACACACAAACAGACACACACACAACAGACACATGGGTCATTCATGAGGCTTGCAACTCATTCTGTTTCACTGGTCACTTGATAATTTATCTAAACTTCTGCCTGTCTGTCTTTTCTTTCTTACTCACACACATTTGCTACGCTTTGTGTCAGCCTTGCCCCCCCCCCCAAACAACACCAAGTGAAAATGATAACTGTACCATCTCCTTGATTCTATCTTTTGGAGTCAGGGATACACAAGCCTTTTGTCTGATGCACAGGGTGCTTAGTATATACATGTTCATGATGATCTTTTGAAAATTGTACTGCTTTCTTACAGGTTTTTTTTATTGTGTGCATCTTTGATGCAAGAGGCCTAATAGTCACCCCTGTCATATATTAATATAATTGCTGTAAAATTCACCCACCTTTTGCTAAGTACATTAGCAAGTAACAGTATGCAAGGATCTGCCATTCATTTGTGTTCTTAGCCATTTATTTTCCTATTCCAGGTTCAACACTTACCTTGATAGTCCAGCAGTTACACATTTTTTAATTTGGGGTAGACTCTGTGTGATGCTAGCAGTACACAGCCATTACAAGGGTAAATAAAGATAAAGGTTGTGACCATCGCCTTGCATCAATTTTACTGAATGTATGTGCATAGGATGAAAGTTGTACCCCCTTAGTTGGTCAGCATGTATGCTATCCATTGCCTCTTGGCCAGGCCGAGGGCATATTGTGCATGCCTCTGTCTACTGACACCCACAACAGCTGGTGGTTCCACCTCTCACTCCTGACCTGCATGTGGCTGTGATGACATTGCCAGTGGTGGTAGGGTATCTGCCCCTTCCCCTTGGTGTTTCTGTTGGAAGCTGTTTTCTCAGGATAATATTGTGAAGGATAGCACAGACAATGAAAATTTCTGCATAAGTACTAGGATTGCACTGCAAGGCTCTCCTGATGTACTTAGGCACTGGAACCATGACTTCAGCAGCCCAAACACATACTCTATGATATTTCTTGTTTGAGCATGTGCCTCATTATAGCATTCTTCTGTGGGTGGGGGGGTGTACATTTCTGACGGGGTGTCATCAGCCACAGTTTGAGTGCATACCCTGCATCACTCAGCTCATGACCTTGTGGGATATCCTCTTAGAAAATCTCGGTAGAGTTGAAATTTGTGCCAGATATGGGAGTTATGGAAATTGCCGGGGTTGCCAGCACACGCATTCAGGATTATTCCCTTAGTGTTATGCACAACCTGGCAGTTTATGGAGAAGAAGCCCTTTCCGTTTATGTACACTCTTCTCTGTTCCCCAGGTGGTGCTTTGATCTCAATGTGCATGCAGTCTGTGGCACCCAGGACGTAAGGGAAGTATGCTACAGGGTAGAAATCTTACACAGTTGTAGCTCTGTCCTTGGGTGTATGGGTAAAATGTATGTAGTCACTGACATGCTGCAGCATAGCATTCAGGAACTGTTGCAGTATCCTGGAAGCAGATGTTGTGACACCCCAACATATCACCTGTTGATCTCTGGAAGATTCCTGTAGTTAATATTCTAAATGCTACACATACCTTAGTTTCTACAGGTACTTGTTCCTCTTGGTTTGCCCTTGCTGTCAGTAGAGGACAACAGATGTTGCAGAGTTCCTGTGTCTCTATCCACGCTGAAGCTCTCTATTTTCAACTAATGCAGATCATGAAAATTTAAATGGTGTAAACACCCTTCTCCTTCTTGGCAGAGGTCTATTAGCAGCAGTAACATAGACTTGGGTCTGTTACACATACACTTGCAGAAGAGCAACAGAAGCCCCTAACAATCTCTCTCTGTGTAGAGTAGTTTCTATGACTGTATTCCGATAGGTTTTAGAATTTAAGGCCAAAATCTGCACTGAGTGTACATGATTGCTTGTGTCTATATTACATAATTGAACTTTTAAAGGTTCGAACAACATATGGTCGACACCATATGATTGAACTTTTAAAAGTTCAAAAATGTAATAAAAAAAAAATAAACCAAAGAAAAAAACTACATTAACAGTTTAAGAAGGGGGCAAGCCCCCCTACACCCCCCACACACCCCGCTCTTAATATACCAACTCCAAGATCGCACTACAGTGCAGAAAAAGGAAATCTTCCCATTCTGCACTGTATGGAGATCTCCATTGAAATGTTCAAACTTTTAAAAGTTCGATCATATGGTGTCAACCATATGACGTTCAAACTTTTACAAGTTCGACAACGTGATATAGACCTAATTGCTTCATAACTTGTTGAATAGCTCTTCCATCCTGGATTGGTTGATTAGCATACAATTCAGCTGCTTATGCTGTAATTAGCATGCCATGATGTTTACCAGGTTTACGTAGCCTTACATGTTGTGCAGAGCTGTTTACTGAATATAAATCAGTTTACTATCATGTGTATATTGTGGCACTTCCCGCACACAGTTTTAATGGACCATGTAGGCTTTATTAAATCCAGTCAATTTGATTTCATTTCATTGTAGGGACATGATGTTTATACAAACATTTATTTCTGTACAGCAATATTTTGCTGCCTGGCCTCATCAGTTCATGTACATGTGTATTTGGGAAGAGATGCAGATAACATGTGTGTGCTGGTAACTGGATAAGGACAGTTAAGTATGCACTTGTATAACCCTGGAGTGATGCGGTATCAGATGATTTTGCTCATTTTTGTCAGGCAACTGAGATGAATTATTTGGATGTGAGTATCACAATCTGAACTGCATATAAGAACTTTGAATAGCTCATTTTACTTGGCTCAGTATTACCATTTCCATTTTGATTTTCCTGAAGTATTAGAAAAATGCCTTAATCCTTCTACCATTTCCCTCAAAAATATACACATTTACAGTACAGGATATGAATGCTGAATGCAAACTGTACACATAAATAAAATGTTTTCTCCTGTTAATTTTTTCCCCCAGATATTCCATTGTTCTGCTTACTTTCTATGCTGCTTTGTCACATCCCTTTCTTGCTTGGCTTTCTGGTATCAGAGAATTTTTACCCCAAGTCTGCATATTTGGATCTACTTGAGTCTATCAAGATACATCCAAACACCATGGTTTTGGGTGACTTTAACTACCCATCCTTTGACTGGGTAAATTACTCATGTTCAAACTCACTTGCCCAAAGGTTCCTCAACTTCATTAACTCCAATGCCCTGAACCAGCTGGTTGACACCCCCACAAAGGGTGCCAACATCCTGGATCTGGTGCTTACCCATATGGGTGACCACTGTAGCACCCCCACAGTGTGGTCTTCCCTGGTGAGATCTGACCACAAATCAGAATCATTTGAAGTACCTCTCACACCTGCCCACCCCCAGCAGCAACTAAACTAAAAATCTTCTCCAAAGCAGATTATAACATCTTAAGAGATGGTATAAATAGCTTCACTGCACCTCCCCCCTCAGATGGAACTAGCAACTATGCAGAGTTCTACACTAATACTTTATACAAATACCTGTATAACTGTATTGACTCTGCCATACTTGATAGGACCAAAACAAGCTCCTTAAGGAAGAGCAAATCTGCCTGGTGGACAACTGACATTAACAGGCTTTACAATAAGCGGAAGAAATTGCTGTCTAAGAGTAAGGGGGAGCAAGCCCTAAACTGGAAACACTCTCTTAAACAAGCAAATAAAACTTCTTGTGAAGTCCTCCAAAGCAAACTATGAATGCAAATTAGCTTCCTCAACTAAAGACAGCCATAAGGCATTCTTTAGTTACATCCATAACCTAAAAGGAGAGGTCCAGATTTGTGTCGAACTGGTAGTTAATGATACCACATATACTGTTGGCCAGCAGGTTCTGTGAAAACTTCACTGAACATGTCCCTGCCACACGTACCCCATGACACCCCTACCACCTGTCCCCTACCATGCATCGCTAAAGAGCAGGTTGTAAACGTTCTCTCTAAGACCAAAAACACAGCATCTATGGGACCTAATAACATCCCAGGCTGAGTCCTACCTGTGCTCCAACAAGAATTAGCAATACCATTGGGTACTCTTTTCACTCATAGTCTAAGCACCAGCTTCATCCCAGCTGAATGGAAAATAGCTACCATTATTCCCTTGCACAAAGGCGATGTTTCCATTGACCCTGGGAACTATAGACCTATTTGCCTGACTACCCTTATCTGCAAGGCCATGGAGCGAATCATCACGGAACTTAACAAAGATATAGGTAATTTCTAAACACTTGACCCTACTCAATTTGGATTTGTCAAAGAGAAATCATGCCTGTTAAACCTGGTGAACTTCTTTGAGACAGTCATCAAGGCCCTGGATGAGAGAAAATCTGTGCATACAGCCTAGCTAGACTTAGCCAATGTGTTTAAAACTATCCCCCCACTCAGGAATCATTGACAAACTCACCCAGCTAAGTATCAACCTTTATATCATTAGATGGGTCACTAACTGGCTGACTGATAGAACCCATATAGTAAAAATTGGGGGAATCCACCTCCAACAGCAGACCTGTTACCAGTGGTGTTCCACAGGGATCAGTCCTTGTGACCTCTACTGTTTGGAATCTATTTTTCTGAAGTACAAGCAAAAACTAAAGGTCTGTGGCTGACAAAGTTTGCTGATGATTGGGAGCAGTCATAGACTCTCCAAATGATGTCAACATCCTACAAGAGGGTCTTACACAAACAAATGATTGATGCCAAAGTCATGGCCTTAAACTCGATGCAAAAAATGTATTATCATCCCTTTTGGTAAGTGCGATGTTCCTGCTAACTACCACATCAATAGCAACACCTTAAGTATGCACTCAGTGGTGAGAGACATGGGCACACAGGTCGACAGCAACCTTACCTTTGACCACCATGTCTCCACAGCGGTAAGAAGGGCATTCTGTATGGCTCCTCTCATAAGTAAGGGCATTGCCTGCAGTAAAAAAAAGTTATAACCTCTCTGTACTCTTCCCTCATCAGGCCAATAATGGAGACAACTCCCCTTTTGGTATGTACCTTTCCAAGCACCTGCAGCGATTGGAGAGACCACAAAGGTTCCTCTCAAGGAGAATTCAAGGTCTACAGCTTCTGTCCAATGTGGATCATCTGAAATCACTGTCACTTTAATTCTGTTTCAAACAGCCTACTCAGAAGTGATCTCTGCCTTGCATACAAGGTAATATCTGACCCTGCTTTACTGGAAATGTTGCATCTCCATAAGTCAAATGGTATACAGGTTACTCACTCTAAAGACCTTAACCTGGTATGTGACATTAATAGAACCTGCTAGATGGACAGATTTGTCTCCCAGCAGTTACCACACCTTTGGAACAGACTCCCACTTCATGTCAAACAGAGCATTGGCCCTCTTCAAACATAATCTGGACGATTGGGTGGGTAGCCATAAATTCACCCCGGGGTTCCACCTGCATCCCTCTTGGACAGGGGCATTAGGTGCTGATTGTAGAAATAAGGGTAGAACTTGGCTAGGCTTGTAAGGGCCCTAGGGCGATTAGTCTAGTAACTTCCTATGATCCTATGATCCAAGTCAATTTTGTTAATGTTTATCAACCTATGGTTGTGTATCAATTTCCTGGAATTTCACATAGCAGATAACATTACGTTGCATTTTCAAACAAAATTTATTGGGACACTTAAACTTCAATTTTTCTTTTTAGGTTCATAGGTAGGTACTAGGCTATCTGCCCGAGGGCATTTATAAGCCTAGCCAGAGTGTGTCAGCTTTCGCCACCCCATTGATTAATTAACTGAGCTTCTGTCAAGCAAAGCCAATGAAGTGATCTCAAGGATGTATTTTATGTTACCCATCCACTCGTCAAGGCTTCTTTTGAAGAGTGTTAGTGAGGGGCTCTGCCTAATGTATCTAGGAATTTTGTTCCAAAGCATAGGGAGTCTATCCCTCCAGCATGTTCTATTTATTGTTGTGGCGAGGTTTAGCTCACTAGAGTGTTTGGCTCGCAGTGACTTGGATTTCTTTAGGTGGAGCATGTCCATCAATTCTGAGTTGGACATGGCTTTGTAAGTCAGGCAGAGATCACCTCTGAGTAAGCGATATGCCACTGACTATAGATGGAGTTTTTTCAGTCGGGCTGCATAGGATATATGTTTGAGGCAAGTAAACCTCTTGGTGAGGTGCTTTTGTGGTCTTTCAAGCTGTTGGAAGTGTCTTGTGAGGTACATCCCAAATGGGGCATTGTACTCTATGATGGGTCTGATGAGTGACGGGTAGAGGGGCACTATAACCGCTTTATTTCTAGATGCAAAACCCTTAGTAATTAGATGGGCCACATAGAAGGATTTCCTAACTACTTTAGCAATATGATTGTCAAAGGAGAGATTACTATCTACCTGGGTCCCCAGATCTCTTATTACCTCTTCTGTATTAAGGGGGCTGCCACCTATGTGGTAAATCGTTGGTGTTTTGTTTTTCCCAAACGGGATGACTATGCATTTTTTGGCATTTAGCTTGAGGCCATGACTTTGACACCAGGTGTCTGTCTCAGTAAGGCCTTTTTGGAGGATGTCCGTGTCAGCCAGAGAGTCAATTATGGCTTCCAGTTTGCAGTCATCGGTGAACTTGGTTAGCCATAGTCCACCTGTGTTTGCCTGTACTTCTGAGAAATATATGCCGAACAGTAGGGGTCCCAGAACCATGCCTTGTGGGACACCACTTGTGATTGGTTTAGAGTCAGACCTGGAGCCCACTATTCTTACCATGTGATTTCTGTCTGTAAGCCAGTTAGCAACCCATCTTGTGATGTAGGGGGTTATGTTCAGGCTGGTGAGTTTTCTATAATACCCGAGTGAGGAATGGTGTTGAACGCCTTGGCGAGATCAAGGTAGGCTGTGTGAACCACCTTTCCCTCATCTATGGCCTTGGTAACTGTCTCGAAGAAGTCAACCAGGTTTAGTAGGCATGATCTGCCCTTAACAAAGCTGAACTTGGTCAGGTCAAGTGTTTGGAGGTTTCCAATGTCTTTTTTAATGAGTTCTATGATGATGCGCTCCATAGCCTTGCAGACCAGGCTAGTCAGGCTTATGGGGCGATAGTTACTAGGGTCAGTTGTGGCCCCTCCTTTGTGGAGTGGAATAACCATTGCTGTGCACCATTCTATGGGCACGTAGCCTGTGGAGAGGCTAAGGTTGAACAGCGTGTTTAGGTGGGGGGCTAGTTCGTTCTGTAGTTCATGCAAGATGCAGCCTGGGACACCATCTGGCCCCATTGATGCTGTGTTTTTGGCTTTTGAAAGGGCTGTTTTCACCTGGGCTTCTGTGATTTCCGGGACACTTCACTTTTCCGGTATTGTTGTGGGCCCTTTGGAAAGTGAGAGGGAGGTGAAGTTTGCACTGAATCCATCTGCCAGTATGTTGGCAATATCAGTAGGTTCAGTATATTTTGTGCTATTTTGCACTATCTCAGAGCATATCTGCGAGTTGCCACTTAGATTCTTGACCTAGCTAAAGAAGGCTTTGTGGTTATCTTCCGAATCCTTGGCTATTTTTCTTTCAAAGTTAGCTTGGATGATTTTATGAAGGACCTTAGTTTCTTACTGATACTGATCAGGGATGTCTTTCCTTCTTGGGATTTGCTTTTTTTCTGAACTAGTTTCCTCCTTTTGTTGTATAACCTGTTTATGGCAGGGGTCCACCAGACTGGTTTCCTTCTCTTAGGGAGTGAGTCTTGGTTTTGCTAGGGATGGCACGATCCATGCATCCTTGTGGGTGCTCATAGAGTGCAACTGTAAAGGATTCTGCATCTTGGGCAGTGTTATCCTTTAGCATGGGGGCTGTGAAACTTACCACCTCTGCCTTAAATAAGGTGAAGTTTGCTTTAGAAATGTTTTTCACTGTGGTTTCCTTGGTTGGGAGTGGTGGTGGGGTGTGGACATTCAGGGTGATTAGTTTATGGTCTGATCTAACCAGTGACAGGTTGACCTCCGGTACGGAGCACCTGTCGCCCATGTTGGTGATGACCAGGTCGAATATGTTGTGGCCTCTGGTAAGGGAGTTTACCAGCTGATCCAGGGCATTTGAGTTGATAAATTCCAGGAAGCACTGAGCCTGGGAGTTTGTACTCAAGTAGTTTTCCCAGTTAATGGTAGGGTAATTGAAATCTCCCAAGATCAGGGTGTTCGGCAGGACCTTCATGTTTTCCAGTGTCTCCAGAAAGGCGGAGGGGTGGTCCTGGGTCATGAAAAGTGATCTGTAGCAGGCCACAATTTGCATTGCAGATTTGCCGGATGTTAGCTGCACATGGACAATCTCAGAGACATCATGCTGCGCCACTAACCTGGAGGTGTGGGTATCCTTGATGAATATGGATACACCCCCTCCTTTTGTGTTTCGTCCGTGTTCTGTGGCCGAAATGAGTGGTATGAGTTGTAGCCCAGTAGTGCTGGAGTGCTCTCTGGAGCCTTGAACCAGGTTTCAGTTACTGCACAGATGTCGACGTTCTCCATACTTAGGAGTGCTTCGAGCGCATGCATTTTGAGATTTAAACTCCTGGCATTGAGTAGCCCTCATTTGTTTACTTGTGCTGTTTACGGAGGTGGGTTTGAATTTTGAGCCTTGCCTAAAAAAGGCCCTATGGGGGCAGCAAGAGCCTTGGCCAGTATTCGAAAGCCAAGGGGTGACAAGGTGCAAGCCATCTCTTGCGAAGCAATGTGGCTTGTCGAGCATGTCATCCCAGGCTGACAGACACTGGATCCCCTTTGAATGACACCAGAAGCTTAGCCAATTGTTGAAATTGATCATTTTTTCTTTATACTGAGGTATCATTCTTGGTGATGGCAGGATGCTACTCAGGGTCAGGGTCATACCCGCCTGGGCTACATGATCAGAGAGCTCTTCCATGTCTCTTTTCATGTAGTCTAGGGAGGTATTTCTCAGGTCATTCACACCAACATGTACAATGAAAGAGTCATATTTGTACTTGTTCTGGAGTGACCTGAATGCTTGTGTTATGTGGCGGATTCTGGCTCCCGACAGGCAGCTAACAGTAACCTTCTCCTTGTCCAGCCTAGTGAGTGGGGCGTCAGTGTGCCTGACTATTAAGTCACCTATTACTAGTGTGTTAGGTATGTTATTTTGCCTTAAGGGCTGTGATTGTGCGACACATTGATTTTGTGTTTTATGTGTTGTCTGGTTTGTGACTGGAGGTGCAAGGTTTGTGGGTGTCTGCTTTGGTTCCCTCTGATGCTTTTGCAGGTTTTTATTTAGAGCCTCCAAGTATGATTTCATGTATTTATGTGTATTTTTTGCCAGTGCTGGTTTAGTAGGTCTATGTGAGGCTGGAGCTGTGGTGCAAGTGTTAACCTTCTCCTCATGACTGTCTGTTCCAGTCTTGGGTGGAGAGACCTTAGCCTCCAGTTTGGCTGTATAATTGCATCTCTCACATATGTTAGTGTTTTGTGGTAGGAGGAGAGGGCTGTCTGTGCACATAAGGCAGTTGTAAGATTGCCTCAGGATACCCAGGTTCACCAGCTGGACTGTAGAGTACACCTGAAGTTGCTCTTTGGTCATGCCTGAATAGAAGGGTGAGCTGCTTAGTCGCTTGTTTGGTGAGGGGTGGATAAAGAGCCTTGCCCTGCTGGGCAGTCAAGTGTCAGGGTATATCAGTGCTTGCTATTAGGTCTGAGCAAGTGCTGGACTGTAGGATGCTTTTTGAGTGCTTAGGTTGAGAGTTAGACTAGTTTCAAGTGAAAAACTTAAGAGGAGACTTAGTGGAGCCGGGAATAATTTAACCCTAGCTAACCGGTGCTGCCCGGTGCACAAAACTGTGGAACACGTTTTTTTAAACTACTAACTTCTCGGCTGGAACCACTCCTCCAGGGACAGATGGCTGCTCAAAGTTCCCCTCTCTCACAGGTGAACAGAGATTTTTTTTTTCTCCTACTGCCTGCCAACCATTATTCACCTTCACCGGCACATTGACAGCTCCTTTACTTTTCCCAGGGTGAGCGCCAGCAAAGAGAAGCTGCCATTTAGGCAGCCATCAGTTTTTTTTTTTTTTGTATATACCCTAACAGCCCCTAATTTGGTAGCTGGCATGCATGCTTATGTGTGGGGGACCCTGCAGAGACCTCCCTTCTGTTAGATGCGCATACTTCCATGCATATCCTCCCCAGGTGGCAGTGTCCACTCAGAGGATAAGTTCATAGGTGTTTACTAGGCTAATGACCACAAGGGCTTTTTTAAGCCTAGGCAAGCATCCCAAATCTCTGACAAGTTCTGATACCCTTAATAAGTGTAAGCATGGGTCCTGGAGATGAACCATTTGCAGGTTACCGGTGTCCATTAGAGACATAGGTGCCAAACCAGGGATGAATTTTCAGTTTCCCATCCAATTGTCCAAGTTGCACTTGAATTGGGTTAGAGAGGAACTCTGCTTCACATAGATGGGGTAGTCTCTGGGATATAAACCAAAAAATGGACCAGCAAACAAGGCACATAAAAATAATGGAAAATACTTTAATAAAAGTATTAGGTTCAATTAAACAGACCGGTTTCGGCAATTACTTTACAGAGCCCTCATCAGTGTTTGAATGTATACAGAAAAAGAACCTATATATAAGAAATTCCTTGAATCATGTGATTCATTACAAATGTTCATTGAGACCAGGCTTAAAGAAGCCACCAAGTTTAATAATCCATTTTTTCTCCATTGTATTCAATAACTCATGCCAACCTAATTTATTATTTCTAGATCTCAAAATTTTATCAATAATGATGAAACTGAAACATGCATTATGATGATTTAAAGAATGTTTATATAGAGCATTTGTTTCCTTCTTGTTCCTGATGTCGCTGAGATACTCAGATATGCGTAGTTTCAATGGTCTAGAGGTTTGACCAACAGAAAATGCAGAACAAGTGCACTTAGCCAAGTAAATGACCCAGTCAGAGGAGCAGTTAGCAAAGAATTTAATATTAAATACCTCAGGGGTATTGTGACTGGTAAAACTTTTAGTTTTAAGTAACTTGTTACAGTATGTGCAATGTCCGCAAGGAAAACATCCAAATAGAGGTTCACCTGATAATGTAGTCTATATAGTGTGAGTGGTTTTGGCATTGCAGTGTTTAAAATGATTAAAGAAAGCAGATAAATTTTACCCTTATGAAAAGAAAATGAACATCTGTCATCAAGGATTTCCTGAAGTCTGGGTTCACATGTTAATATATTCCAATTTTGTTGTACCATATTAATCAATTTATTAGTGTTACGTCCATAAGTGGTGATGAATCTAGGAGGTTTGGAGTTGGATTTATGACTGGTCTTGTTTTGTAATAACTCTTCACGTTTCATGCTGTCAACAATGTGTTTGGTATGTACAAGATGACCCAATTTATATCCACGATCGTGAAATCTATGTACAAGATCATCCCTGAAACGTATGTATGTGTCTTGATCAGAACAAATGAGTTTGATATGCATAAACTGAGATTTGGGAATGTTTTTGCAAATGTGTGGGGGATGGAAGCTGGAGGCATGGACTAGTGAATTATTTTCGGGGAATTTTCGGTGAATTTCTGTACACAGCATATGATCTGTTGTGCGGCAAACCAAAACATCTAAAAAAATCATTTTATTTTTATCAAAGCTGACAGAAAATTCGATTCCCCATTTATTATCATTCAAATAAGTTATAAATTCTGAGAGATATTCAGTATCTGACCTCCATACCAACCGGCAATCATCTAGATACCTACGCCAAATGTCCATCTCATCAATATAAATATTGTGAGATCTGTCATAAATGCCCTGTTCTTCAAAATACCTCATGAATAAATCCACATATATGGGTGCAAAAGAAGCCCCCATGGCTGTCCCCTTTGTTAATAACACTTTCCCTTATAGAAAAACACATTCTTAGTCAGTACATGTTCCGTCAAACACAACAAAAAAGTATTAAAACCTGGCCTATATAGTTCTGTGTTATTGAGCCAAAATTCCAAAGCTTCCAAACCGGCCCAGTGTGGAATGTTCATATATAATGATTTGACGTCTAAGGTGCATAGTAACCAATCTGACTCAAGTTGTGTGTCTGAAATTATTTGAAGAAATTCAATAGTGTCCCTGATCCTAGCTCGGACACATTGTAAAAGAGGCTGTAAATGTTTAGTCAAAAACAAAGAAAGTGGCTCGGTTAATGAATTTTTGCCAGAAACAATGGGTCTGCCTGGGGGGTTGGGAAGATCTTTATGAATTTTAGGTAGAAAGTATATGTATTGTGGGCAGGGATTAGTAATGGTAAGTTGGAACTGTATATTTTTCGTAATGATCCCCTCTTCAACAGCTGATATCAGAAAAGAATCTATCTGTTTTTTAAAAATAGGTGTGGGATCCATGGATAATTTAGAATAATAACGTGCATTAGATAACTGGCTGAATGCTTCATGATCATATTGTGAGATATCTTGAACAACAATTGGACCTCCTTTATCAGCACCAATAATAATCAACTCATGATTGTTGGCTAGATTAGTGATATTCTCCATACATGTTTTAGACACATTATTTGATGAGGGTGGAATAGATCTTGAATGGAAATGAAGTTCTTTTAACATGGCTTGTTGAAACATGGAAACATGGTGATTCATAGGCGGCATGAAAGAAGATCTGTGGTATTTGAATTCATCAGAGATCTTTGATGGTTGTTGATCCTGAAAAAATAGTTTTAAATTTAGCGTTCTACAAAATGAAATAATATCCTGAGCAAAACTTTCTTCTAAAACAAAAAAGCCAGGGATGAAAGATAATCCTTTATTCAAGATCTCAATTTCAGAGGAGGAGAGAACATGTGATGAAATGTTGGTGATGTTAACATTATTCACTTTGTCACAAACATTTGCAATAGAGTTTCCATATTGTCTACAACCTTTATGTTTTCTGCCCCCCCTCCTTCTACGTGTAAACCTTGCGTGATTGTAGAGTTGCTTCTTTTTAATGCTGGTGATCCTGTGGCACCCCCTGATTCAGTATCTGGACCAGAAGAGGAATAATCATCAGCTGAAGTATCAATATTTGTGTTTGAAGATGTGCCTTTTTTAAGAATAGATTTTGTCCGTTTCCTTTTGGGGGTGGTCCGGTTATGGGCAATGAAACTGACATGTTTGGCTTTGTTTTCAAAATGAAAAGGGTCACCTTTAGTATAATCATCAAGATCCCTGTGAAACTTTTTCTTTTTCCTTTCCTTCAACTGGGATTCTAACGTGAGTAATTCCTTGCTCAAATTTTTGATACTGTCAGTGTAAATAGTCTGACCCTCAAATTCCTTAGCCTGTTCACTAAGCAAAGTAATAGATGAGATTTCTTGTTCTATGATTCTATTGTGGTAATTAGCCAATATTTCAACAAATTTGAGAGATGTTTCTTGTTGAACCTCACTCCATTGTTTGAGCAAGAGTTCATCGGGGGAATTCACCAAAGGTTGTGTACGTATCCTCAGCCCCCGTGGGGTTATTCCTTAAGTAAGTAGGCACGGAAGAGCTTATAGTATCATACATTGTTACGTAAAACTCTCATATGTTTATTTAAATTTGAAAAAAATATTTTCACAACTGTCAATGGTTGCTGTAGCACCAAAATTATCCATTCGTTCACCAGTTGGACCCAGTCTAAAAACTGAAAGGTCATCTCTATCGGCATTTAGACCTGTGAGCAACTGGTGTAGTTCCATGGTCACTCGTGAAAATAGTATTGACAAAAAAATACCCAGAAATGGATTACTAACAAATCTAGGAAGATATATTGGCCAGTTCAAACCAGGATCAATAAGCAATATGATTAGGATAATTATAGAAAACTGCAGTCTATATAAGAGTGCCTCCAAAATAATTGGTGTTCATAAGATAAATCATTTGCCAGTCCTGGTTGAGCCAATAAGCCAAAAAGACAGATGCTTCACTTGGTCCAAATATGACTTACTTCAAAATTGAAATGGAGGTATATGGTGCTTACAGCGACCAAATTAACAGAGGTGAGCCTAAAAAATGGCCAGATAAAATCAAATGCCCAAATGGAACATCAATTCAAATATTGTGAAAGAATATAAATTAAGTTACCCAAATTTGAGTTCAAGATAATAGAATAGAATCTTGGAACAATAAATCCATCACAATAGACTGTGAAGTCTAATTGTGAAAAATAGAAGGAAATATATATATAAAAAATAATAATAACCCAATTAATAAATATAATACCATTAAATGAGAGATTATGTTCTGTGGATAATAATATAGAAATCAAGAAATGGGTCAAATGAACAATGGCCACCTTGGTATCATAGATTTGGAAATATAGAAAGAAAGAATATGTATATGAAATAAATACCCTATTAACTGTGTCTAAACCTAACCAGTTAAATTGTGCAAAATAGTGAAAAATCACTACTGGAATAATGGTGCCACAGAATTAGCTAGCTGTGTGGGAGTAGTGAAGCAAAAAAAATCAAATATGGAGTAAAGTTGCAAAACATAATGCTTAAACATCATCAAATATATTACAATTGGTTCAGACAACAATGTACAACACTATTTGTCGATAGCATATGTGATATTAATGATTCCAAAATAAAAAAAATATATATCTTGCATATAACAGCAATATTTCCTAAAGGTGTACAATAATTGCATACCTAAGGGATGAAACCCATGAAAATGCCTAATAAAATTAGTAAATAAGTAAATAAGTATGTCACTTATTGTTCAGACGATGCATGGCATAATGCTTATACCTATAAAATGGTTGACAAAAGCATGTCAAATATGCTGCCTAAATACTCCCAAAGAATGTATATCATAATTTAGATAGTAAACATGATAGTACCAATGAGCAAAAATAGTACAGCATGACTTTTAAATAATGAAACTTACAATCCCAGCATCAATGGTCTCTTATAAGAGGCCAATAAAGTGACACAATAGTAACCTTAATGCTGAATGTGATGTCTACAAAAAGCATCCAACATAAATTGTTCAGAAAATGCATGGCATAATGCTTATAACTATAAAATGGTTGACAAGAGCATGTCAAATATGCTGCCTACATACTCCCAATGATTATATATCATAATTTGGATGGTAAACATGATAGTACCAATGAGCAAAAATAGTACAGCATGACTTTTAAATAATGAAGCTTACAATCCCAGCATCAATGTTCTCTTGAAAGATGCCAATAAAGTGACACAATAATAACCTTAGTACTAAATATAATGTCTACAAAAAAGCATTCAACATGAATTCCCTCATGAGCTTGAAAATGAGCATAAAAGCTGGCATATGTAGAATATAATGGCAATAGTCAACCAAAAAAGAAAAAAATATATTATCAAACAGTATTAATACTGAATATAAACATAATATAATGATGTTTAAAGACCAACACAGCTCCCAAGAGTTCAAAGATGTCCATAGAAAGTGAAAAAAACTTCCAATGATATTATCCTGATGGCATAGATGTTAAACTATATCCATTGATGGAAAAAAGCAGTCAGAAACATAAGTTCCTTCAAACCTGTGCCAAAACGAGACCACAAAATGGCTAAACTGTAAATTGTTTCCAATTCCACTCGCTATATCATGGCGAGAATCATAGTGCTTAACCAAGTCAAATTTGTTAGAAAAAACATCAGCAAAATGAAATCCTTTGAAATCAGTCACAAAAACGGAGCCCTGATACACCTGAGAAAATAAATGGCCGTTGCATTCACCCTGATATGGCGAAAACATCAGCAACCCTTAGATGAAAATGAGCCCTGATGTGCCTGAGATGTAAATCAATGGCAGTTGCATTCACACTGACATGGCAAAAACGTCAGTTTATCTGCTTTCTTTAATCATTTTAAACACTGCGATGCCAAAACCACTCACACTATACAGACTACATTATCAGGTGAACCTTTATTTGGATGTTTTCCTTGTGGACATTGCACATGCTGTAACAAGTTACTTAAAACTAAAATTTTACCAATCACAATACCCCTGAGGTATTTAATATTAAATTATTTGCTAATTGCTCCTCTGACTGGGTCATTTACTTGGCTAAGTGCACTTGTTCTGCATTTTCTGTTGGTCAAACCTCTAGACCATTGAAACTACGCATATCTGAGCATCTCAGCGACATCAGGAACAAGAGGGAAATGAATGCTCTATATAAACATTCTTTAAATCATCATAATGCATGTTTCAGTTTCATCATTATTGATAAAATTCTGAGATCTAGAAATAATAAATTAGGTTGGCATGAGTTATTGAATACAATGGAGAAAAAATGGATTAGTAAACTTGGTGGGCTCTTTAAGCCTGGTCTCACTGAACATTTGTAATGAATCACATGATTCAAGGAATTTCTTATATATAGGTTCTTTTTCTGTATACATTCAAACACTGATAAAGGCTCTGTAAAGTAATTGCCGAAACCGGTCTGTTTAATTGAACCTAATACTTTTATTAAAGTATTTTCCATTATTTTTGTGTGTCTTGTTTGCTGGTCCATTTTTTGGTTTATGTACTTGCTCTTTAGGACCCTGCAGCTGCCGTACTCGCAGAGGCTGCTTCATTCTCGGTAGTCTCTGGGATACATACATATCTTGCCAGCAGGTCCTATTTATGCTACAGGCAAGGTTTAAGTCTTTAGAATGGGTAATTATGGTGCTGTTTGTTTTGTGGATATGCAGGAGATCCATCAGAGTGGGGTCTGACAATGTCCTGTATGCCAGGCATAGATCGCCCCTCAAAAGCCTGTAGATAACAGAATACAGGGATAGGGCCTTGAGGTGATCTGCATAGGACATTTTACTTATGCCCTGTATTCTTTTAGTGAAGAATCTCTGTGGACATTCCAATTGTTGGATATGCCTGGTTAGATACATACCAAAGGGGGCATTGTACTCAATGACAGGTCTAATGAATGCTAAATACAGTGGAACAATGGCTTCCTTGAACTTAGATGTCATACTTTTGTTTATAAGTTGCGGAGCATAGAATGATTTACTCATCACTATAGACATGTGATGGTCAAAGGCTAGATTACTATCTGTGTGTGTCCCTTAAGTCCCTGACTACTGTGTCAACTCTAAGGGGTGTGTTATCAATATGATAGTTACCAGGGATGGATTACTTCCCAAAGGATGTTATTATGCATTTCTTGGCATTTAGTTTTAGTCCATAGCTCTGGCACCAGTTGTTTGTCTGTGTCAGCCCCTCCTGGAGAACATATGTTTCAGTGTGATTCAATGACAACTAATTTGCAATCAACTGCAAATTTAGTCAGCCAGAGACCACTGACATTGGCCTTGACTTCTGAGAAGTAAATGCCAAAAAGGAGCGGTCCAAGTACTGATCCCTGAGGGACTGCATTTGTGACTGGCCTCTTTGTAGAGGTGGACTCCCCAATTCTAACTTCCTGGGTCCTGTCTGTGAGCCATTTGGCTATCCACTGGGTGACATATGGGTTTGTACCTAACCTCTTGAGTTTGTTAACAATGTCCAAGTGGGGTATTGTGTCAAATGCCTTGGCTGGGTTAAGACAGGCAGTGTGAACAATTTTGCCCTCATCCATTGCTTCGGTGACCTTCTCAAATAAGTCCACCAGGTTGAGTAGGCATGATCTGCCCTTGACGAAAACAAACTGGGTTGGGTCCCATGTCGGGAGGTTTACTATATCTCTGTTGATCATCTCCATGATAATTCTTTCCATGGCTTTACATATAATAATAGTGAGACTTATGGGTCTGTAATTTCCAGGGTCTGTAGATGGCCCACCTTTGTGCAGAGGGATGACTGTTGCCTTTCTCCATTCATAGGTTCATAGGTTCATACTAGGCTATCTGCCCTAGGTCATCTACAAGCCTAGCCAGAGTGTGTTTGGCTTTCGCCACCCATTTTAAATGAATTTTTCTATGCCCTTTTTCGAGGTTAGTATACTGTGCCTCTGTCTAACAGTGACACAGAAGTGATACCTGGAGTAAATCTACGATCTCCCATCCACTCATCAAAATTCCTCTTGAAGATAATCAATGAGGGACTCTGCCTAACCTGGACTGGGATTTTATTCCAGAGTGAAGGGAGCCTCTGGATTATGAATCTGTCCCTCTAGCATGTCCTATTTATTTCAGTGCTGAGGTTCAAGTCTCTCGAGCACATAGCTCGATGGGATTTGGATTTTCTGAGGCGCAGCATGTCCATTAATTCCGGGTTGGACATGGCTTTATACATCAGGCACAGATCGCCTCTGAGCAGGCGATATGCCACTGAGTAGAGATGGAGTTTCTTTAACCGGGAAGCATATGGCATCTGTTTAAGCCCTTTAATCCTCTTGGTGAGGTACTTTTGGGGTCTTTCCAGTTGCTGCAGGTGTCTGGTAAGGTACATCCCAAAAGGGGCATTGTACTCAATTATGGGCCTGATGAGGGATGAGTAAAGAGGCACGATGACCTCCCCTGATCTAGATGTGAATCCCTTCATGATTAGGTGGGCTATATAAAATGTTTTTCTAACCACTTTAGCCACGTGGTTGTCGAATGAGAGATTGCTATCAACTTGGGTCCCCAGGTCCCTAATTACTTCTTCCGTACTTAATGGATTACCATCTATGTGGTAATTTGTGGGCACTTTGTTTTTGCGAAGGGATGACTATACACATTTTGGTGTTTAGCTTGAGGCCATGGCTCTGGCACCAGTTGTCTGTTTCTATGAGGCCCTTTTGTAGGATGCTTGTGTCGGCTGGAGAGTCGATTATGGCACCCAGTTTGCAGTCATCTGCGAACTGGGTCAGCCACAGTCCTTCCGTGTTGGCCTGCACCTCCGAGAAATATATACCGAACAAGAGAGGTCCCAGGACTGAGCCTTGTGGGATGCCACTTGTAACTGGTTTGGAGTTTGACATGGCTCCAGCAATTCTAACCATGTGGGTTCTGTCCTTGAGCCAGTTTGCAACCCATCTAGTGACATAGGGGTTTATATTTAAGCTGGTGAGCTTATCTACAATGCCCAAGTGGGGTATTGTATCGAAGGCTTTTGCGAGGTCCAGGTAGGCTGTGTGGACCACCTTCCCCTCGTCAATGGCCTTGGTGACTGTTTCAAAGAAATCAACCAGGTTAAAGAGGCAGGATCTGCCCTTAACAAAGCCGAACTGGGTAGGATCCAGTGTCTGTAGGTCCCCAATATCTTTATTTATGAGGTCCATGATGATCCTTTCCATAGCTTTGCAGACCAAGCTAGACAGGCTTATGGGGCGATAGTTTCCAGGATCCGTTGAGGCACCACCTTTGTGGAGAGGGACCACTGTTGCTGTACGCCACTCTTTGGGTACATATCCTGTAGTAAGGCTGAGACTGAACAGTAGTTTTATGTTTGGGTTTAGTTCTTTTTGGAGTTCATGTAGGATGCAGCCCGGGACACCATCTGGTCCCATTGATGCTGTGTTTTTTGCTTTGGAGAGGGCGGCTCTTACCTGAGCATCTGAGATGTCAGGGGGCAGCACTCTGCTGGGATAGATATTTGCCCTTTTGGTGGGGAAGGGGGGGAGAAGTTTGCACTGAACCTGTCAGCTAGGATGTTGGCAATGTCTGTGGGTTCGGTGTATTTTTTGTTATTTTGGACTAATTCTGAGTATATCTGGGAATTCCCACCTAGGTTCCTAACATAAAGAAAGCCTTGTGATTATCCTTAGTGTCCTGTGCAATTTTTCTCTCGAAGCTGGCCTTAGACGATTTTATGAGTGCCTGTAGTTTTTTGCTAATACTGATCAGAGGTGCCTTCCCTTTTTGGGATTTTGCTCTATCATGTAGTAGCTTCCTCCTTCTATTGTATAGTTTGTTTATGGCTGGGGTCCACCAGACAGGACGCCTGCCTTTGGAGGATTGGGTCTTGGTTTTGTTTGGGATTGCATGATCCATGCATTCCTGAAGGAGTTCATAGAATGTGTTTATAAAGGATTCTGCGGTCTGGGCCATATTTTCCACAGGCCCGGGGGCTTTGAAGGATTCCACCTCGGTTTTGAGGAGTGTAAAATTTGCTTTAGAGAAGTTTTTCACTGTGGTTTTCTGGGCAGGGGCTGGGGTCGGGATGTGAATATCTAGTGAGATTAATTTATGGTCTGATCTTACCAGTGAGGGATACACTTCTGGTCTGGAGCATAGAGTCCCCATGTTGGTGATGATCAGGTCCAGTATGTTTTCCCCTCTTGTGGGAGTGGTAACAAGTTGTTCCATAGCATTTGAGTTTATAAATTCTAGGAACCTTTGGGCTAGGGTGTTGGAGCTAGAGTAATGCTCCCAGTCTATGTTTGGGTAGTTGAAGTCACCCAATATAATGGTGTTTGGAGAGACCTTCATATTTTCCAGTGTTCTCAGGAAGGCCGAGTGGGGTTCCTGGGTTTGGGAGGGTGGTCTGTAGCAGGCTATAAACTGGAAGGCAGTTTTACCCATTGTTAGTTGCACATGGATAGTCTCTGATGCTTCGTGCTGTGCCACCAACCTGGAGGCGTGGGTATCTTTGACGAATATTGATACTCCCCCTCCTTTTGTGGTTCATTCCAAGTTTTGGGGATGAAAAACATGGTATGAGGTATAACCTGGTAGTGCTGGTGTGCTCTCGCGAGACTTGAACCAGGTTTCTGTTACTGCACAGATATCGATGTTCTCCATGCTAAGGAGAGTTTTGAGTGCATGCATCTTGAGGTTTAGACTTCTGGCATTGAGTAGCGTTACTCTTAGTTTCTTATCCCTTGTGATACCTATGGAGGTGGGTTTGTCTTTTGAGCCTTGCCTAAAAAGGGCACTATGGGGGTGGCAAGAGCCTTTGCCAATATCCGAAAGCCCAGGGGTGACAGGTGCAAGCTGTCCCTAGTGAAGCCAATTGTTGAAACAGATCATCTTGTCTTCATATTGTGGCATCATTCTTGGTGAGGGTAAGATGCTACTCAAGGTCAGGGTCATACCGGCCTGGGCTACATGCTCAGAGAGCTCCTCTATGTCTCTTTTCATGTAATCCACGGAGGTACGTCTCAGGTCATTCACACCAGCATGGACAATGACTGAGTCATATTTGTACTTCCCTTGGAGTGACCTGAGTGCTTGTGTTATGTGGCGGATCCTAGCACCCGACAGGCAGCTCGCCATGACCTTCTCCTTGTTCAGCCTGGTGAGCAAGACATCAGTGTGCCTGATGATAGAGTCACCTATTACAAGTGTATCAGGTGTGTTGTTTAGCCTTAAGGGCTGTGGCTGTTCGGCACACTGGCTTTGTGAGCTATGTGTTGCACGTGTTTTGTTTTGGGGTAGCGGTTGCTTGGGTGTCTGCTTTGGAGGTCTCTGCTGCTTAGGCAGATTTTTATTTAGAGCCTCCGAGTATGTTTTTGTGTGTTTATGTGTTTGGTTTGCTGTCATGGTAGGTCTATGTGAGACTGGAATTGTAGTGAGTGTGGTTTCCTTCTCCTCCTGACTGGTTACGCCAGTACTGAGTTGAGAGAGCTTAGCCTCCAGTTTGGCTATATGGTTGCATCTCTCACATGAGGCATGAAGCCTGTTTGGAGGCTACAGTTAAACAGTAATTCCAGAAGCCCTGATAGAGCATGTTTCATGCTATTTAGAAGGCATCATGGGATATTGTCTGGGCCTATTGATGCAGTGTCCTTGGTCTTAGACAGAGCATTAAGGACATGTTCTCTAGTGATAGTAGGGGAGTTATATTTGATGATATTTCCTGAGGGAAGGTTGAGGGGGAGAGAAGAGTAAAGTTGGAGCTGAATTTATCAGCTAGGTTTGCTATATCTTCTGGTTTAGTATAGGTGGCTCCATTTACATTGAGCTCTGCACACAATTGTGTATTGCCTTTGAGGTTGCGGACATAGCAACTATAGCAATTATTTATGAATAAGCTTGGCAGGAATTGAGCATATATTCCTGGTCAAAACAATGCACCCTTCCCCTTCTCAGTGAGATCAGATGATGCTACACAGTGAGGTTTCCACCCTTCCCCAGGATTGGACATCTGTATACCAATGCCTCTAATTTTCCCGCCAGCTCCTCTAGGACATAAGCATCTATGTGAGTTGAGTTGCATAAACAATACAAGGCAATTTGGTGATGTGGCCATTTACACCAGGGTCTATATCAGAAGCTCGAACGGTCAAAAGAGCGAATGCTCTTTGATCGAGCTTCTAAACAGTGAAAACACATAGCACCGATTTAAATCGCTGGTCCGCAAAAAAAAAAAATGTAAACACAATAAAAAGTGGGGGGGCTTCACCCCCACACACACACACCCCTACTTAAATATATCAACTCCGAGATCACACCACAGTGGAAGAAATGGCAAACTTCTGAAGAAGGCCCAGCAATTTATTTCCCTGGGGAAAAAAATCACTGTTCCGTGTCTTCGCTGTTTAGTGCCTTCGATCTTTAAAGTTCGATCAAAGACCGTTGGCTCTTTTGACTGTTCGAGCTTCTAATATAGACCCTTTACAACATGCCAGTACCAGCAATTAGACCTTACCTCATTTTTCAAGGAGTAGTAAGCCAATTAAGTTGTGGGTGTATTTTTGAACACCTATACAAATAACTCCTTTTAAAAGAGTGTGTAATTGCTTCATCTGGAATGGAATTTTATTCCAGAAAAGGGATAGTCATGCATGATGACAGTCTCTCCACCATGATTTGTAGCTACATAAATTACTCTGCACAGAGAGAATATTTATCTGTTTGAACAGGTTCAGATCTCTGGCCCTAATGTTTTCTGGATAGTTTGATTTTTGGAGATAAGAGGTCTTGGACTGTCAGATCCCTAATGACTTAAAGGTATACATTTCCCTTATGGAGTCTCCAGTATCTCAGTTCTTTTAGACCCTTTTTTTTCTTTTTTTTTTCATAGGTTCATAGGTTCATACTAGGCTATCTGCCCTAGAGCATTTATAAGCCTAGCCAGAATGTGTTTGGCTTTCGCCACCCATTTTAAATTTATTTTGCTATGCCCTTTTTCGAGGTTAGTATACTGTGCCTCTATCTAACAGTGACACAGAAGTGATACCCGGGGTAAACCTACGATCTCCCATCCACTCATCAAGATTCCTCTTGAAGAGAGTCAATGAGGGACTCTTTGTTTTGTTTCTTATTGTAAAGAACCTTTGAAGGCTTTCCAACTGCTTGATGTCTGCTAATATAATATCCCAAAGGGGCATTGCATTTAATGACGGGCCTGATCAGTTTAGAACAAAAGAACAAGGACTGGAAGAGATACCCTTTGTGATCATCTGTGCCAGATGGAATGGAGATCCTAGACACTGTTGCAACATAATGACCAAAGGACAGGCAATTTGCTATTCATGTTCCAAGCTCTCTCACATCATCTTCATTTTGGAATGGTGTGTTGTCTATAGTACAAGCTGGGTGCAGGAACAGCTTTCCAAATCTGACAACACTGTATTTTTTAACATTTAAGTTTTAGCTTGTTTTCTGAACCACAACTATTACAGCTTCTGCATGTCAGGAGGAGATGTGAGGATGAGACACAGTTTACAATCATCCCCAAATCTGGTTTATCAGACAGCCCCTTATTTGATTTGGAGATCAGAGAAGTATATGCTGGATAGTAGAACCCCTAGCATGGTGCTCTGTGGACCACCACTGGCTACCTTCATGCTCTTGGATGACGCACTAGCAGTGATTAAGAAAGAGACCACCACTCACCAGCCAGGATACACAGTAGCAAGTGCTGCCCATTCCTTGTGATTAATATCACAGATGTGTATTCACACTTACATGCATTAATTCTGAATCACAAACAATATAAAATTTGAAGACTAAGGCTGTAATGGTGCAAAAAATTTAAAACATTATGGTTTGTATAACAATTTACTGGGTCATGTAAGGGTGAATGCCACCCCAACACCCACCTTTTATACTATTCAGTAATATTTAGTACCGAATTTTAAGAAATGGACTACCTCTTGCTCCTATAAGGCTGCAATGCTATATGTCTATCTAACTTAATATTACTCCCTTGTCATACATTACAAATTATAACTAAACATTAGTAAAAAAAATAAATAAATAAATATAAATATATATATATATATATATATATATATATATATATATATGGGTTTACGTCATAACATTGAAATTTCATAACATCGAGACCATAACATCAAAAATTCAAAACACTGAAGACCCAAAACATTGAAAACTGAGAACATTTATAGTGTGCTTCATAACATTGAAAACTACATTGCACAAGTCAATAAGATCCCCTACACCTACACCACCACCTAACAAACACACTTTCTACTATGTTACTGCACACACTTTCTACTATTTTCCACTGTAGTGTGATCTTGGAGTTGGTATATTTAATTTACGGGGGGTATGGGGGCAGAGCCTCCCACATCCCAGGCTGCGTTTTACATGAACTTCAGAATGAACTGGCTCCTCACTTAAGCACCATGTTCAATAATAGCCTCGCATCAGGCTTTGTGCCCACTGAATGGCGCACAGCAACAGTTATCCCACTCCACAAAGGGGGAGCCACCACTGATCCCGGGAACCATAGACTACAGAACGAACTGGCACCCCACCTAATTACCATTTCCAATCATAGCCTCACCTCAGGCTTTGTGCCCACTGAATGGCACACAGTGACGGTTATCCCACTTCACAAAGGAGGAGCCATCATGGACCCCGGGAACTACTGCCCCGTTAGCCTGACGAGCCTGGTCTGCAAGGCCATGGAACGTATCATCATGGAACTCATAAACAAAGACATTGGTAACCTCCAAACTCTGGATCCCACCCAGTTCGGGTTTGTGAAAGGCAGATCATGCCTCCTGAACCTGATCGACTTCTGTGAGGCAGTCACCAAAGCCGTAGATGAGGGTAAGGTGGTTCACACAGCCTATCTTCACCTCGCCAAGGCTTTCGACACCATCCCCCATTCTGGAATTATAGCTAAACTCAATAAACTAGGCATAAATCCCTACATCACAAGATGGGTTGCCAACTGGCTCACCGACAGAACCCACACTGTAAAAGTTGCAGACTCCAAATCTGAACTCAAACCAGTGACAAGTGGACCACAGGGTTCCATCCTGGGACTGCTCCTGTTTGGTATCTACTTCTCTGAAGTACAGGCTAACACAGAAGGCCTCTGGCTAACAAAGTTCGCAGATGACTACAAACTAGGAGCCATAGTCAAGTCCCCAAATGATGTGAACATCCTACAGAAGGACCTCTCTGAGACAGATGCCTGGTGTCAGAGCCATAGCCTCAAGCTCAATGCCAAAAAGTGCAGTGTTATCCCCCTTTGGTAAAAAGTCTGTACCCATGAACTACCACATAGGCAGCAATCTACTTAACACCGAATGCGTGATAAGAGACCTTGGGACCCAGGTGGACAGTAGTCTCTCTTTTGATAGTCACATTGCCACAGTAGTCAGGAAGTCCTTCTATGTGGCACACCTCATCATAAAAGGGTTCTCATCCAGGAAAAAAGAGGTCATCATTCCCCTCTACTCGACACTCATTAGACCCATTATAGAGTACAACGCCCCTTTTGGAATGTACCTCACAAGACATCTGCAGCAGCTGGAAAGGCCACAGAAGTACCTCACAAAGAGGATTACTGGACTCTAACAAATGCCCTACACTGACCGTCTCAAAAAACTCCAGCTTTACTCCGTAGCATATCGCCTACTCCGAGGTGATCTCTGCCTAACATATAAAGCTCTAGAGACCTAAACCTTGTCACCACAATAAACAGGACATGCTGGAGGGATAGATTCCTATCCCAGAGACTTCCCCTACTCTGGAACAGGCTACCCATCTATGTCAAGCAAAGTTCTTCATTAGCACTCTTCAAGAAAAATCTTGATGAGTGGATGGGAAATAGGAAATACACCCCGGGGATCACTTCTGTGTCTCTGCTCGACAGTGGCACAGGAAAATAACTTTCTTGGGTGGCGTAAGCCAGGGAACCTTGTTGGCTAGGCTTACGTAGGCCCTTGGGCCAATAGCCTAGTACCTACCTATGAACATGGGAGGTGCAGGGGGGCTTGCCCCCCTGCAGAAATGTAGTAGAAAGTGTGTTTGTTAGTTAGGTAGTGTTGTAGGTGGAGGGGATGTTATTTACATATGCATTGTAGTTTTCAATGTTATGAAGCACATTTTCAATGCTTTCAATGTTCTGAGTTTTCAATGTTTTGGGATTTAGATGTTTTGGTCTCAGTGTTATGAAATTCAACTTTATGAAATTTCGATGTTATGAAGTAGATCCATATATATATATATATATATATATATATATATATATATATATATATATATATCTGTGTGTGTGTGTGTGTGTGTGTGTGTGTTTATATACAGACACACACATACTGTAAAAGGCGAGTGTGCAGCCCCTCATATGTGATACCTTCACTTAAATGACATGAAAATTAAAAACACATCTGGTACAGTAAATGAAACATACCTGGGTTAAATCAGTACTTCTTCATAACTGCTTGTAGTTGTCAATTACTTTGTTTTCAGTAAGTTCTCTGTTTGTAGATGGTGTGCAGTGGAGCTAGATGTGGAAAAAGAGGAAGTGAATTAGTTGCATTTGACAGCTTTGGTTGTCCAGCACAGTGTCAGTCATTGCAACACTGCCCAACACCTGTGCACCATGAAAATGACAGTCTCTTTCTTATTTGCTGTATCCAGGACTGTATGTAAGCTTCTGAGCCCCCAAAGCTTTCTGTGTTGGAGGGAAGCCTTCTAGCTTATCAGTGGGAGTAGTAAGCACTAAGTAACCTATCTAGCACATAAGGAGTGGTTCTGGCCCAGAAGTTGTAGTTACTGGCCGTCTGGACAGTTTTTCCATCTCTCTCAACTTTCTGATTTAAAAGCCCACATTTGCACTTGTTTCCCCCTTTCCTGTAACTAGTTTAGTCCAGATACAGATTCTTAGTTTTAGCACTTGAATTTGCTTATTCATGATCAGCACTTGTTCAGAACTTGTTGTAAGCACTAAATAAGCTACGAATTACTACAGCACTCAACTTTCCTCATTACCTAGAGGAAAACAGTTTCAGTACTTACTTTCCTCAGTTGCTTAGAGAAAAACAGCTCTTGTACTCGTTTTCCTCACTTATCTAGAGGAAAATATTTTTTATTCAGGCATGTCCAAGAGTCAGCTCTCAGTGTTCTCTCCTGTCTATCTGATGAATCTGAGCATCTTGGGGCAATGTAGAAATTGCCTCATGTACACAGACAACCCTCTTCTCCTACCACCCAACACTACAACCTGTGACAGATGCACTTATCTAGCCAAACTGGAGGTAAAGCTCTCTCCAACCAAGACTGAACTTGAAAGTCAAGAGGAGAAGGTAAACACTTGCACCACACCCCACTCATCACATAGTCTCACTAAATCTACACCACCAAACTCCACACATAGAAACACAAACACATTCGGTGGAGGCTCTCAATAATAATCTGTCTAAGCAACAGAAACCTCCAAAGCAGAAATGCAAGCAACCTCCACTCCCCAACACAACCCAAATGACACATAGCCCGCAGACTCAGTGTACCACTCAACCATAGCCAATAAGTCAAAACAACATACCCAACACACTAGTCATAGGTGACTCTATAGTCAGGCACAATGATGTCCCACTCACCAGGCTAAACAAGGAGAAGGTTACTGTCAGCTGCCTGTCGTGTGCCAGAATCCGCCACATAACCCATGCACTCAGGTCACTCTACAGCAAGTACAAATATGACTCTGTCATTGTCCATGTTGGTGTGAATGACCTGAGACATACCTCCCTGGACTACATGAAAAGAGACATGGAAGAGCTCTCTGATCTTGTAGCCCAGGCAGGTATGACCCTAGCCCTGAGGAGCATTCTGCCGTCACCCAGAATGATACCGCAATACAAGGACAAAATGATTGACTTCAACAATTGGCTAAGCTTCTGATGTCATTCAAAAGGGATCCAGTATCTGTCTGCCTGGGATGACATGGTCGACAGACCATGATGCTTTGCCAGAGATGGCCTGCACCTATCACCCTAGGATTCTGGATATTGGGTAAGGTTCTTGCAGCCCCTATAGTGCCTTTTTTAGGCAAGGTTCAAATGACAAATTCACCACCATAACAGGAACAGGCAAGCAAAAACTGAGGGTGATGTTACTCAGTGCTAGAAGTCTAAATCTCAAAATGCACTCACTTGAGGCACTCCTTAAAATGTAGAACATCGATATCTGTGCAGTGACTGAGACCTGGTCCAAGGCTCCAGAGAGCACCCCTGCACTACCAGGCTAAATCTCATACCACACTTTTCAGCCATGTAACCTGGACCGGAACACCAAAGGCGGAGGTGTGTCCATATTCATTAAGGATATCCACACCTCCAGGCTAGGTGCTCAGCATAATGCATTTGAGGTTATCCAACTGCAACTAACTCTGGGCAAAACTGCAATCCAAATTGTAGCTTGCTACAGATCCCCTACCATGCCCCAGGATTCCACTCCTCTTTTCTTGATGTACTGGAAAATATTAGGGTTCAACCAAACACCCTAATAATGGGTGATTTCAACTACCCCACCATTAACTGGGAAAACTACTCATGTACCAACTCCTTCAATCAACGCTTTCTGGAATTCATAAACTCCAATGCCCTGGATCAACTTATCCACACCCTCACCAGGGGCAACAATATCCTAGATCTAGTCATGACCAAAATGAGTGACCGGTGCTCCACACTTGAAGTCAATGCCTCATTGCTCCAATCCGACCATAAGCTAATCACCCTAGATATCCACATCCTGCCCCCACCATTAAGGAAACCACTGTAAAAAAATTTCTCCAAAGCCAACTTCATGCTTCTTAAGACAGAAGTGGTGAACTTCATGACACCCATGCAGATGGGCAATGCAGTTACGACTACTGAATCCTACACAATTGCACTTTATAAGCACTTATACAAGTGCATGGATCGTGCTATCCCAAACAGAACCAAGACGCTATCCTCAAAAAAAAAGGAATCTAATCTAGTGATCCCCTACCATAAACAAACTGTACAACAGAAGGAAGAAACTGTTGCAAAAGAGAGTAAAATCCCATGAGTGGAGGAGCTCCCTGGTCAGCCTCAGTAAGAAGCTACAATGCCTCATAAAATCCTCCAAAGCTAGTTACGAAAACAAAATTGCCACTGATTCTAAAGACAACCACAAAGCATTCTATAGCTATGTCAAGAATCTCAGTGGCAACACTCAGATCTGCTCTGAGTTACAGCACAATGGCACTAAATATATAGAGATATTGCCAACATCCTGGCAGATATGTTCAGTGCTAACTTTACTCCCCCTCACCCCCTAAAGGGCCCATCTCTATGCTGGAAGAATGCAAAGTTCCTGTAATCACGGCTGCACAGGTAAACACCACACTCTCCAAAGCCAAGAACACAGCATCCATGGGACCAGACAACATCTCAGGCTGCGTTCTACATGAACTACAGAACGAACTGGTGCCCCACCTAATTACCATGTTCAATCATAGCCTCACCTCAGGCTTTGTGTCCACTGAATGGTGCACAGTGACGGTTATCCCACTTCACAAAGGAGGAGCCATCATGGACCCCAGGAACTACCGCCCCCTTAGCCTGACGAGCCTAGTCTGCAAGGCCATGGAACGTATCATCATGGAACTTATAAACAAAGACATTGGTAATCTCCAGACTCTGGACCCCACCCAGTTTGTGTTTGTAAAAGGCAGATCATGTCTCCTAAACCTGATAGACTTCTTTGAAGCAGTCACCAAAGCCGTAGAAGAGGGTAAAGTGGTTCACGCAGCCTATCTAGATCTTGCCAAGGTTTTCGACACCATCCCCCACTCTGGGATTATAGATAAACTCACTAAAACTAGGTATAAATCCCTATGTCACAAGATGGGTTGCCAACTGGCTCACTGACAGAACCCACACTGTGAAAGTAGAAGACTCCAAATCCAACTTCAGACCAGTGATAAGTGGAGTACCACAGGGTTCAGTCCTGGGTCCTCTCCTGTTTGGTATCTATTTCTCTGAAGTACAGGCTAACACAAAAGCTCTTTGGCTAATGAAGTTCATAGATGATTGCAAACTAGGAGCCATAATCGAAACTCCTAACAATGTGGACATCCTACAAAAGGGCCTCACTGAGCCAGATGCCTGGTGTCAAAGCCATGGCCTCAAGCTCAATGCCAAAAAGTGCATTGTCATCCCCTGTGGTAAAAACTCTGTTCCCATGAACTACAACATAGGCAGTAGTCTACTTAACATCGAAAGTGTGATAAGAGACCTTGGGACACAGGTGGACAGTAGTCTCGCCTTTGATAATCACATTGCCAGAGTAGTCAGGAAATCCTTCTATGTGGCACACCTCATCACAAAAGGTTTCTCATCCAGAAAAAGAGAGATCATTGCTCCCCTCTACTCATCACTCATTAGACCCATTATAGAGTACAACGCCTCTTTTGGTATGTACCTCACAAGACATCTACAACAACTGGAAAGGCCACAGAAATACCTCACAAAGAGGATTACTGGCCTCAAACAAATGCCCTACGCAGACCGTCTCAAAAAACACCAGCTTTACTCCGTTGCATATCGCCTACTCAGAGGTGATCTCTGCCTAACATACAAACCTATGTCAAACCCAGAGCTGTTGAACATGCTCCACTTAAAGAAATCCCAATCCATCTGAGCTACATGCTCTAGGGACCTAAACCTTGTCACCACAATAAACAGAACATGCTGAAGGGATAGATTCCTGTCCCAGAGACTTCCCATTCTCTGGAATAAACTACCTATCTATATCAAACAAAGCTCATTAGCACTCTTCAAGAAAAATCTTGATGATTGGATGGGAAATAGGAAATACACCCCGGGGATCACATCTGTGGCTCTGCTCGATAGTGGCACAGGAAAATAATTTTCTTGGGTGGCAAAAGCCAGGGTACCTTTTTGGCTGGGCTTGTATAGGCCCTAGGGCTGATAGCCTAGTACCTACCTATGAATCTCTGCACCTGCTACCCTTGCTGCGTGGGTGTTGTTCCTCAGCCAGTTTTGCTATCCACCTAATTACATAAGGATCAATTTGGAGCACATTTAATTTGTTGATTACATTAGCATGTGGTATGTTATCAAACATCTCAGGCAAGGTCAAGATAACCTGTCTGCACAACATGACCACTGACTATGGCTTGTTACTCAAAGAAGTTTACCAAATTTAGGATTTGGATTTCCAATCACGGCTGCACAGGTACAAACTACACTCTCCAAAGCCAAGAACACAGCATCCATGGGACCTGACAACACCTCAGGCTGCGTTCTACATGAACTACAGAAACAACTGGCACCCCACCTGAGTACCATGTTCAATCATAGCCTCATCTCAGGTTCTGTGTCCACTGAATGGCAAACAGCAACAGTTATCCCACTCCACAAAGGGGGAGCCACCACGGACCCCAGGAACTGCTGCCCCATTAGCCTGACAAGCCTGGTCTGCAAGGCTATGGAACATATCATCATGGAACTTATAAACAATGACACTGGTAATCTCCAAACTCTGGACCCCACCCAGTTCGGGTTTGTAAAAGGCAGATCATGTCTCCTAAACCTGCTAGACATCTTTGAAGTGGTCACCAAAGTCATAGATGAGGGTAAGGTGGTTCAGACAGCCTATCTAGATCTTGCCAAGGCTTTCAACACCATCCCCCACTCTAGAATTATAGATAAACTCACTAAACTAATAGAAAAAAATCAAACTACTACTCCACGGCTGTTAGTTTAAAAAGACTAGAAGCTGAACTTCTTTTAAAATCTTTTATTGGTTAAAATTTTAAAAATTGAAATAATCTGCCCTTGTAGCTTATATATATATATATATATATATATATATATATATATATATATATATATATAAAATGCTTCTACAGAGGCATATGCAACGTGTTCAAAGCGTTTCTCACAGTTCAGTTGAATCGCTCCTCAAAATGCAAATAAATCAGTGGCGGTTAACCTCCATGTTTAAATCCTTTAAAGAAGAGCTCTTTCGTGTAAAGAATGGCGTTGCTGCTTAATATGCCAATTGGCTTACAATGTTGCCAATACTCACAATATGTTTCCAACGTTACTGGTGTAAATGGAATAACAAGTATACCAGTTAACTCAAAACTGTTGCCGAGACTCACTCTCACATTGCCACACTTCTCATTTGGCAGCAATAATTGCTTTCAACACTCACAATATATCTTCAACGCTACCAACTCAAATAGTTCAATTGACTGTAAATGTAGCAATATACAGATAATATAAAACTGTTGCCAAAACTCACAGTCCACTTCTGCGTTATTGTACTTCTCAATCAGCAGAAGAAAAACTTCAGTACTGCTGGTTTGCAATTGCGAGGGTAACAAGTACGCCAGTGAGCTGATACTAATGCTGTAACTCACAGTACACAAGCTGGTTTGGAACTGTTACCAAAACTCACATTCCATTTTGCATTTGTAATTATGTGGTTAACAAGTACACCAGTAAGCTGATACTGATACCGTAACTCACAGTACACAAGATGGTTTGAAACTGTTGCCAAAACTCACAGTCCAGTTCTGCGTTGTTAAACTCTCAGTCAGCAGAAAAGAAACTTCAGTATCACTGATTTTCAATTGCAAGGGTAGCAAGTACGCCAGTGCAGCGGAGTAATATCACAAAAGTTGCAGTCCCAAATAACATATGATAAGCGCTTTCGGTAAAACCTTCATCAGATCGTGCTGACTAGGGACTCCATCAAATAAATTTATATGCTTGTAGGAACCAATGAGAATTCTTAAAATAGACAACTCCTTCACCATAAAAAACTATAGCCCATCAGAGTGGGATATTACTGACACACCTCCCATTTATCCAATAGTAGGCATCCTCGCCTTTAACAATGGTTTCAAAGGAATAACCACATTCAGTCCAGGAGGGCGATCTGCTTGCAAATTTAGTATCCATTTGGTCTCACATAATTCAGTTCTGTTACTGATATCTCCTCTTTTGTTACTTTCATAAACTTATTCAATGACTTTGAATAAGAAACTATGACCAGGAAATTCTAAAATATGCATCGCTAAGGTATTGTGTACATCTCCCTTACGGATGTCACTTAAATGCCGTAACAATCTCTTTCTGAATATCTGATTAGTCTTGCCAACATAGAAGGATGTACAATTTTTGCAGGTAGCTAAATAGACAAGGTTCTTAGAAGCACATGTAGTTTTACAACTAAAGGTAAATACTTTGTCCATATTGGGATGCTCAAAAGTATTGCTACTATTAATGTAACTACATACAGAGCAATTCCCACAATGGAATGTTCCTTTACATCCTATGACTGCCGGTTTCAGGAAACCATCCTTCATACATAGGAGTCACTTTATATTCTTTTTATTCTTAAAGGTAAAATGCGGACTATCACCAACTACAGCTCGAAGTTTAGGATCTTGTGTCAAGATTGGCCAATACCTACTGACTATATCCTTGATCTGTTTCTTGTCCGTACTATAAGTCATCATCAGTCGTAATGGAGGAGCAGTTTGCTTTACCTCTTTTGATTTTGGTCGACGTCTACAACACTTATTAGCATATAGACTAGTATCAGTTTCGGTATAGCCCCGTGCCCGTAGGCATTTCTGTAAATTATTCACTTCTTGCTGAATTTCCACCTCCTGTGTACATCTTCTATTAATCCTTGAGATCTCATTTTTCATTATACTATCCATAACATATCTTGGATGCATGCTACTTTTATGGAGATAATGATTTCTCCAAGTTGACTTTCTATAAAGTGATGTCTTCACCAAACCTTCTCTGTTAAGTCTAATTGTTAAGTACAAGAAACTAATGGAGTCTCTTTAAAATTGGGTTGTAAACTTCAGGAAAGATGTTGTTCCATTCAAATATTGTAAGAATAGCATAAATTGTTTTTCATCTCCATACCAAAGCAAAAAAAGGTCGCCCACAAAGCGACCATAAAACTTGACATGTTGAAACCATGGATATGATCTGCTTAGGATATACTTGCTTTTCCAATCTGACAAAACAATATTCGCATAACTATTGGCACAGAGGGTGCCCATGGCAACCCCCCATCATTGTCAATATTAGATGGACCATAAACGAAGAAATTTGTATCTAATATAATCTCCAATAACGAGCATACTAAGTTAGCATCTTTAGTTGATTCTCTTATTACTTTCCTTACAGTCTCTGTTCCATACTCATTGGGTATAGAAGTGAACAAACTTGTAACATCCATTGTAGTTAACATCAGATTATCCTTTTTAGTTAGTAATTCCATGGCTTCTTTCAATTTCTTCAGAAAATCATCTGTGTCTCTAAGGACACTCGGAATGTTGAACAATATTTCCTTTAACTCCTTCTCAACAAACAAGGACATGGATTCTGTTAACCACCCCGTCCTGCTACAATAGGTCGAAGTTGTGGATCAACAAGACTTTTATGTATCTTGGGGAGCCCACTTATAGATGGAATAGTGGGGTGTACAGTATTAAAGAAATTGTGTTGGTTAATACTCATACTGCCTTCTAAAAGCATACTATAAAGATGATCCTGGATTCTCTTTATACAAGTATCCAACTTATTGGTAGTAACTTCCAAATAAGTCTTTGTATCACTTAACATCTCTTTCATCTTGTTTCTCTACCACTCAGATGAAAGGACCACAATTGCTCCTCCTTTGTCAGCTGGCTTTAGTACAATCTCATTATTCTGTTGTAAATCATATATAGCTTGTCTTTCCTGAGGTGTAACATTATGAAAGTGCTTGATATCTTTGCCCATCCTTACTTGCTCAACCGCATCACTACACATATGAGTGAATAGGTCAACTGCTGGATGGTTTACGGGTACAAAGGTACTAGGTTTCTTCAATATTTTAATTTCCAGTTCATTATCATTCCCAAAAATAGTTTTCAAAGTTACATTTCGAGCAAAGTATTTCAAATCCAATATAAATTCACTTAAATCTGATTTCAAAGAGGGAATAAAGGTGAGACCTTTTTCTAAAACCTTAATTTCATCCTTATTCAAAGAATAAGTGGTTAAATTTATCACCAATGAATGTGAGATCAGTTCATCGTCTTCTTTCGTTTCCTGTCCTGACTCATAGCTCGCGGATTCCTGTAATAATTCTGTTTTAAAAAAACCGGCAGATGTTGGTTTAAAGGAATATGGTTGGCTCCCTTCTTAGGGAGAGTGCCTAGATCTATAGGCTTGTCTGCCATTTCTATAGAATTTGTAGGATGTGTATCAATCCCTTCTACAAAGTCAAAATGAGTCTGTGCAATTACTGGTTCATTGGTTAATCTTACTGAACCATCTATCGGTCTTATCTCTGTGCTATTAGTAGATGATCGTTCCACGATATTGTTATATCTCATTGGTTTCCTTTTTTCTGAGTCTTTAGAAAGATAATGATCAGTTCTTCTTTCCTCCCTAGGCCATTCAAAAATCCGACCATTCCTGAAGTCCGAAATATCTCTAGATAGCTTTTTAATTTTTTGTTCTTTGAGTTTCGACTCAAACATGTTCAGATTGAACTGTAGAGTCTCTAACTGAGTAATCTGTGAGGTAGTTAATTCATATTTTTCTAAATCAGCTTGCTTCTCTTGTATGCGACTGGCAATTCTTTGTTCTTCCAGCTTAAAAAATTCTATCAGTAATCGCATATAGCGAAAACTGGTCTCCAACTTTATCGCTTGCCACTTGGCCAGCAATTCAGTATACTGATTCCCATAACTAGGCATGCATTTAACTCTCATGCCTCTTGGAATTACTTGTTTATGTATACTAGCTTCCATATGGAATCGTTGCCATGTTAGCCTTTTTAAACAGCAACTGCTTCTACTTCTCCTAAAATAGCATCAAAATTGTCATCATTTGCAACATCAGCCATAGCTGTTTCAGTCAATGATTCATAATTGACTTGCAATAAGGCATTAGTAATACCTCCTATGGACTCTGCTTCCACATTAGTTGACATAAATGAAAAGGCAGCTCGAGTTCTGCTAGTCATCGGTTTATCCACATTATTTATTTTTTCTGCCATGTGTAGTGAGTATATACCACAGTAACAAAATAGCTAAAAAAATGTAAAACTCACTACTAAAGTAGCAATAAGTAAAGGACACAAATAGAAAAAATCAAATTGCTACTCTACGGCTGTTAGTTTAAAAAGACTAGAAGCAGAACTTCTTTTAAAATCTTTTATTGGTTAAAATTTTTAAAATTGAAATAATCTGCCCCTGCAGCTTATATATATATATATATATATATATATATATATATATATATATATATATATATATATATATGAATGTAAAATGCTTCTATAGAGGCATATGCAACATGTTCAAAGCGTTTCTCACAGTTCAGTTGAATCGCTCCTCCAAATGCAAATAAATCAGTGGCGGTTAACTGCCATGTTTAAATCCTTTAAAGAAGAGCTCTTTTGCATAAAGAATGGCGTTGCTGCTTAATATGCCAATTGGCTTGCAATGTTGTCAATACTCACAATATGTTTCCAACGTTACTGGTGTAAACGGAATAACAAGTATACCAGTTAACTCCAAACTGTTGCAGAGACTCACTCTCACATTGCCGCACTTCTCATTTGGCAGAGTACTGTGAGTTACAGTATCAGTATCAGCTTACTGGTGTACTTGTTAACCACATAATTACAAATGCAAAGTGGAATGTGAGTTTTGGTAACAGTTCCAAACCAGCTTGTGTACTGTGAGTTACAGCGTTAGTATCAGCTCACTGGCGTACTTGTTACCCTCGCAATTGCAAACCAGCGGTACTGAAGTTTTTCTTCTGCTGATTGAGAAGTACAATAACACAGAAGTGGACTGTGAGTTTTGGCAACAGTTTTATATTATCTGTATACTTGCTACGTTTACAATCAATTGAACTATTTGAGTTGGTAGCGTTGAAGATATAGTGTGAGTGTTGAAAGCAATTATTGCTGCCAAATGAGAAGTACGGCAATGTGAGAGTGAGTCTCGGCAACAGTTTTGAGTTAACTGGTATACTTGTTATTCTGTTTACACCAGTAATGTTGGAAACATATTGTGAGTATTGGCAACATTGTAAGCCAATTGGCATATTAAGCAGCAACACCATTCATTACGCGAAAGAGCTCTTCTTTAAAGGATTTAAACATGGCGGTTAACCGCCACTGATTTATTTGCATTTGGAGGAGCGATTCAACTGAACTGTGAGAAACACTTTGAACACATTGCATATGCCTCTATAGAAGCATTGGTGGAGACATCACTTTATAGAAAGTCAACTTGGAGAAATAATTATCTTCATAAAAGTAGCATGCATCCAATATATGTTATGGATAGTATAATGAAAAATGAGATCTCAAGGATTAATAGAAGATGTACACAGAAGGTGGAAATTCAGCAAGAAGTGAATAATTTACAGAAATGCCTATGGGCACGGGGCTATACTGAAACTGATATTAGTCTATATGCTAATAAGTGTTGTAGAAGTCGACCAAAATCGAAAGAGGTAAAGCAAACTGCTCCTCCATTACGACTGATGATGACTTATAGTACAGACAACAAACAGATCAAGGATATAGTCAGTAGGTATTGACCAATCTTGACACAAGATCCTAAACTTCGAGCTGTAGTTGGTGATAGTCCGCATTTTACATTTAAGAATAAAAAGAATATAAAGCGACTCCTATGTATGAAGGATGGTTTCCTGAAACCGGCAGTCATAGGACATAAAGGAACATTCCGTTGTGGGAATTGCTCTGTATGTAGTTACATTGATAGTAGCAATACTTTTGAGCATCCCAATATGGACAAAGTATTTACCTTTAGTTGTAAAACTACATGTGCTTCTAAGAACCTTGTCTATTTAGCTACCTGAAAAAATTGTACGTCCTTCTATGTTGGCAAGACAAATCAGATATTCAGAAAGAGATTGTTACGGCATTTAAGTGACATCCGTAAGGAAGATGTACACAATGCCTTAGCGATGCATATTTTAGAATTTCCTGGTCATAGTTTCTTATTCAATGACATTGAAAAAGTTTATGAAAGTAATAAAAGAGGAGATATCAGTAAGAGAACTGAATTATGTGAGACCAAATGGATACTAAATTTGTGAGCAGATCGCCCTCCTGGACTGAATGCGGTTATTCTTTTGAAACCATTGTTAAAGGCAAGGAGGCCTACTATTGGATAAATGGGAGGTGTGTCAGTAATATCCCACTCTGATGGGCTATAGTTTGTTATGGTGAAGGAGTTGTCTGTTTTAAGAATTCTCATTGATTCCTACAATCATATACATTTATTTGATGGAGTCCCTAGTCATCACGATCTGATGAAGGTTTTACCGAAAGCGCTTATCGTATGTTATTTGGGACTACAACTTTTGTGATATTACTCAGCTGCATTGGCTTACTTGCTACCCTCGCAATTGAAAATCAGTGATACTGAAGTTTCTTTTCTGCTGACTGAGAGTTTAACAACGCAGAAGTGGACTGTGAGTTTTGGCAACAGTTTCAAACCATCTTGTGTACTGTGAGTTACAGTATCAGTATCAGCTTACTGGTGTACTTGTTAACCACATAATTACAAATGCAAAGTGGAATGTGAGTTTTGGTAACAGTTCCAAACCAGCTTGTGTACTGTGAGTTACAGTATTAGTATCAGCTCACTGGCGTACTTGTTACCCTCGCAATTGCAAACCGGCGGTACTGAAGTTTTTCTTCTGCTGATTGAGAGGTACAATAATGCAGAAGTTGACTGTGAGTTTTGGCAACAGTTTTATATTATCTTTATACTTGCAACGTTTACAATCAATTGAACTATTTGAGTTGGTAGCGTTGAAGATATATTCTGAGTGTTGAAAGCAATTATTGCTGCCAAATGAGAAGTGTGGCAATGTGAGAGTGAGTCTCGGCAACAGTTTTGAGTTAACTGGTATACTTGTTATTCCATTTACACCAGTAACGTTGGAAACATATTGTGAGTATTGGCAACATTGTAAGCCAATTGGCATATTAAGCAGCAATGCCATTCTTTACGTGAAAAAGCATTTCTATAAAGGATTTAAACATGGCGGTTAACTGCCACTGATTTATTTGCATTTTGAGGAGCGATTCAACTGAACTGTGAAAAACGCTTTGAACACGTTGCGTATGCCTCTATAGAAGCATTTATATTTATATATAAGCTGCAGGGGCAGATTATTTCAATTTTAAAAATTTTAACCAATAAAAGATTTTAAAAGAAGTTCAGCTTCTAGTCTTTTTAAACTAACAGCCATGGAGTAGCAGTTTGATTTTTTCTATTCGTGTCCTTTACTTATTGCTACTTTAGTAGTGTGTTTTACACTTTTTTAGCTAAACTCACTAAACTAGCTATAAATCCCTATAGCACAAGATGGGTTGCCAACTGGCTCACTGAAAAAACCCACACTGTGAAAGTAGCAGACTCCAAATCCAACTTCAGACCAGTGACAAGTGGAGTACCACAGGGTTCAGTCCTGGGCCCTCTCCTGTTTGGTGTCTACTTCTCAGAAGTACAGGCTAACACAGAATGTGTTTGGCTAACGAAGTTCACAGATGACTGCAAACTAGGAGACATAATCGAAACTCCTAATGATGTGGATATCCTAAAAGAGGGCCTCACTGAGACAGATGCCTGGTGTCAAAGCCATGGCCTCAAGCTCAATGCCAAAAAGTGCATTGTCATCCCTTTTGGTACAAACTCTGTACCCATGAAATACCACATATGCAGTAGTCTACTTAACACTGAAAGTGTGATAAGGGACCTTGGGACACAGGTGGACAGTAGTCTCTCCTTTGATAATCACATTGCCACAGTAGTCAGGAAATCCTTCTACATGGCACACCTTATCAGCAAAAGGTTTCTCATCCAGGAAAAAAGAGGTCATTGTTCCCCTCTACTCATCACTTATTAGATCCATTATAGAGTACAATGCCCTTTTTGGCATGTACCTCACAAGACATCTACAACAACTAGAAAGGCCACAGAAATACCTCACAAAGAGGATTACCGGCCTCAAACAGATGCCCTACGCAGACCACCTCAAAAAATTCCAGCTTTACTCCATCGTATATCACCTACCCAGAGGCAATCTCTGCCTAACATTCAAAGCTATGTCAAACCCAGAGCTGTTGGACATGCTCCATTTAAAGAAAATCCCAATCCCTCCAAGCTACACGCACTAGGGACCTAAACCTTGTCACCACAATAAACAGAACATGTTGGAGGGATAGATTCCTGTCCCAGGAACTTCCCATACTCTGGAATAAACTACCTATCTATATCAGAGCTCATTAGCTCTCTTCAAGAAAAATCTTGATGATTGGATAGGAGATAGGAGATAGGAAATTCACCCCTGGGATCACTTTTGTGGATCTGCTTGACAGGGGCACAGGAAAATAATTTTCTTTGGTGGTGTAAGCCGGGGTACCTTTTTGGCTAGGCTTATATAGGCCCTAGGGCCAATAGCCTAGTACCTACCTATGAACCTAGGAATTCCCTCCCACAAGAAACAATCCGGTTAGGTGACTTCAATATTGATTGGCTTAACTGCTCCTCAGAAAATCCATCATCCCATATAAACCTCCAAGGGTTCATCCAACTCATCACCTCCCCTACAAAGACTGATAAATCTTCCAAACAACAGTCAATCCTGGACTGGATTTTGGTAAGCAACCACTCTCTAGCATCTCAATCAGGCTGTCTACCAAACTGTCTAAGTGACCATCAGCCAACCTTTCTTCTTATGGCCTGGACTCACCAAGTTATCCAGCCCACCTTCCCCCTAATAAGAAAAAAAGAAATTCAACCTAAATAGTTTGATCACTGTTCTAAATAGTTGTAACTAGGAACCTTTCAAACACTTACCTCTGGAAGACACAGTAAACTCATTCAACAATACAGTCTTAGACATTCTAAACTGCCATGCACCCCCTAGAACTATCAGAGTTAAATCTAATTATGCACCCTGGCTTACTAAAGAATGTAGATCCTTACTTAAAGCTAGAGACAAAGCCTAGCAACAATTTCATAAAAACAAAACCCAAATAACAAAGTAAACATACCTAGAACTTTGGAATAAAGGTAAAAAAACTAGTAAAATTAGACAAAATCATCTCCTACCAAAAACATCCAAAATAAACATGCAAAAAACCCTCATAAATTCTGGGAAGCAGTTAATAACATACTTCATCTGGGTACATCCTCTACCCCCACCCCAACAACAGCTAATAATTCTGTCAATATAGCAAGCCAATTCAATAAATTCTTCACAGAAACTGTCCAAACTCTAGCTAGCTCTCTAGGTATTGTAAGCAACCTTACCCCTTTCCCCCCAGAATAGCACCAACTTCCTAGAATCCACCTCCTACTTTAACTTGCACCCAGGATCTGTTAAATCTATAAAAACACTTTAAAAACTGAAACCAACAACCCTAGCTGCTGATAACCTTCCAGGAGAATTTCTACAAATTGCAGCTGAAGTAACAGCCTACCCAGTAGCCAATCTTATAAACTGATAATGTTTGAAAGCCAGGTAGCTGTAATATGGAAAACCTCCAATATTATACCATTACACAAGGGTGGTAACTGAACTCACCAATTATTGCCCAATTGCCATCCTATCTCCCCTATCCGAAATACTAGAAAGAATCATTGACACCCAACTTATGGATTACCTTCTCACACATAAACTATTGTCAAACACCCAACACTGTTTCCTTCTCTTTCAAAGCACCAAAACTGCACTACTGTCCTTTACTAACACAGTGAACCACCATAGAAATAATAGACAATTTTTATCTGCCATATTTTTAGACTTATCCAAAGCCTTTGACATGGTAAATCACAATAAATTCATCAATATCCTCTCCTCCCTAAACCTTAGCAGTTCCACCATCACATGGTTCCAAAACTAAATAGCAGGATGACTGCAAGCCGTTCAATGGGAATGCCAACTTTCCTCTCCTCTTCCAGTCAACTTAGGAGTCCCAGAAGGCTCCATACTTGGACCTCTACTAATCTCTCTATTCACTAACCAGTTGAGCACCTCCGCACCACCTCATATTTCACTGCAGTAACCTACACCTTCTTGATACCACCAAAGCCAGTAACGTAGCTGGGAAATCTCTCTTCTCTAACTTCATCCCTAAAATATGGAATAAACTGCCAACCCCAATAACTTCCAACAGTTGTATCTCATAATTTAAAAAGCTCCTTAAGTCACACCTTATGGACACCTGGCTATGCACCTGTCACTTCCCTGGATAGGTCTTCCCTAGTTCCTAAATATACTACTGCCCATTATATTACTTTAATCTAACAGCAATTAGTAAGCACATCTGTAGGTAAATAATCCTCTTTACAGTTGTATTTGAAGCACGATGATGTACAATGGGAATTCTTCCATATTACAAAAAAAAACACAAACAAAAAATATTCTGTTTTCTTCAACATTATGTAACTGTTAATTGCCATCAATGTGGTATTTGGTAATGTTTGTAAGCTGTTGAGATGTCTTTAACTAGAACTCTCTGTATACATTTATATTGTAACAATATGCCTGTAATTAGAGCTTTTCTTCTCGGGCCTCCGCTGAAAAAGGACCTGTGTCTAATCGGACTTTTCCAGTAAACCAATGTAAAATAAAATAAATAATAAATAAATAAATAAATTTATTGCACAGGATCCATCCTTGACAAGGCCAAACTGCTGGGGTCAAATCTTACAAGGTTCTTAATACTGTAGTTTATCAGGTCAGTTATGATCTATCCCATGGCCATGCAGATGAAGTTCATCAGGCTAATGGGTCTGTAGTGATTGCTGCCCTTATAAAGTGACAACTGCTGTACACCATACCTTGGGGACAAAGCCACTGGCTAAGCTCAGGTTTAATAATTGTAGACATGGGTTCATCAGAGCATTTGAGAGGGAACTATGTATGTTATCAGGTCCCGTGGAGGAAATACCATGGCAGAAGTCCTACTTCTTTTTAACAGTTTGATGTTTGAATTTCATACTTCCTCAGTGTCATATGGGTTCTGTTCCTGCAAAATCTCATGCTTGCAGCTTTCCAAATCTCAGAAATCTCTAGGATCCTCCCATGAGGGGAAGCCTAACTCATCATAGAAAGTCAGCTGTTCAGGGTTTTAGTGCTAAGTAGGACAACCAGAGGTAGGAGTTGCCTTAAACTAACCACTTAACAGCCAAAAAACACCAAATGATGTGGACATCTTACAGAAGGGCCTCGCTGAGACAGATGCCTGGTGTCAGAGCCATGGCCTCAAGCTCAATGCCAAAAAGTGCAGTGTCATCCCCTTTGGTAAAAACTCTGCACCCATGAACTACCACATAGGCAGCAATCTACTTAACACCAAATGTGTGATAAGAGACCTTGGGACCCAGGTGGAAAGTAGTCTCTCTTTTGATAATCACATTGCCACAGTAGTCAGGAAGTCCTTCTACATGACACACCTCATCATAAAAGGGTTCTCATCCAGGAAAAAGAGGTCATTGTTCCCCTCTACTCAACACTCATTAGACCCATTATAGAGTACAACGCCCCTTTTGGAATGTACCTCACAAGACATCTGCAGCAGCTGGAAAGGCCACATTAGTACCTCACAAAAAGTATTACTGGCCTCAAACAAATGCACTACACTGACCGCCTCAAAAAACTCCAGCTTTACTCTGTAGCATATCGCCTACTCCGAGGTGATCTCTGCCTAACATATAAAGCTATGTCATACCGAGAACTGTTGGACATGCTACACCTAAAGAAATCCCAATCCCTCCAAGCTACATACTCTAGGGACCTAAACCTTGTCACCACAATAAACAGGACATGCTGGAGGGATAGATTTCTGTCCCAGAGACTTCCCATACTCTGGAACACACTACCCATCTATGTCAAGCAAAGTTCTTCATTAGCACTCTTCAAGAAAAATCTTGATGAGTGGATGGGAAATAGGAAATACACCCCAGGGATCACTTCTGTGTCTCTGCTCGACAGTGGCACAGGAAAATAACTTTCTTGGGTGGCGTAAGCCAGGGAACCTTGTTGGCTAGGCTTACGTAAGCCCTTGGGCCGATAACCTAGTACCTACCTATGAATCTATGAACACAAAACCAAAGCCAACCAGCAATGTAACAAGGATGGATGCTGGGTGCTGATAAGGTGTGTATAAAATTTGAACACCTACTGTTACAGCTAAATAGGACTTGCACAACTATACTATGCTCATCATTCACACTGCTTTAGTAGCACATGGGTTGATTCCCAAAGCTTAGACCACCTGGGAGGATGAAGGATAAGGATCCAGAACTTTCCTCATAAAACCTGCTCCTGCCTCTAGAATGCTTCCAGAGTCCACTCCTTCCCAATATGCCACTGAAAAGGAAAAGGTTTTGGTGGAGTGTGCCTCAACCTTGCCTGGAATAGATTTACTACGGTGGGACTAAAAATAAAATAGCCTAGGACATCCAATGAGCAATCATTTGCTTACAGACAGAATTACCTTTTTTAGCATCAGAATAGGAAATAAACAGCTTTTCAGCTTTCTTGAAGGGCTTGGTTCTGTCAAGGTAGTACATGAACTGCCTGTGCACATACAAAGTGTTATGCAGAATCTTCTCTCCCTTGCTTTGATCTTGCAAGAAGAAAATTGAATATTGATGGTTTGATTCAGGGTAAATTAGAAACAACTTTTGGCATAAAAGATGGATTAGTGTGTAAAAAAAACTATCATTGTGGAAAATCGGATAAGGTTGGCCCAACATGAGAGCTTGCAGCTCAGACTCGCCTTGCAGATGTCAGAGCAATAAGTAAATCAGTTTTCTAAGTGATGAACTTTAAATCAGCCTGAAAGGCAGGTTCAAAAGGAGACATGGTCAATTTTTTAAGAACAAAGTTGAAATCCCAAGGAGGGGGAATTTGCTTTTGAGGAGGGTCTCAAGTGCAACACTCCTTTCATAAACTGTTTGACTACAAAGAGATGAAAGAGTGGGATCCATGGACAGAAAAATTGAGATTGCAGCAACATGCATCTTGATAGATGTATAAATAAGCCACTGTTCAGCAGCTCACACAAATATTTCAAAACCAGAGGGGTAGACACCATACCAGGCCCTGTTATTGGTTAGGCACCACTCAGAAAACCCCTTCCATCTGTAAACATAAGAATTGCTAGTTAAAGGTTTTCTTGCCTCTTTCAATATCTGCTGCACACCCTCATGGAACAAGTGCCTAAAATTTATCAAAATATAATCATCCAGGTTGTCAGCTGCAGTTGCTTTAAGTCGGTGTATATCAGTCATACCAGACACTGTGTGAGCAGATCCAGAGTGTGAGAAAGCTTGCAGTAATTGCCCTATGTTAATTCCATTAAAAAGGAGAAAAAAACTCTGCTTGTGCAAAAAGAGGATCTCCACAATGATCTTTGGTAACAGTTCCATAACCTTCAGAAGTACTTCAGGTATCAGTGGAAAGGTTGAAAATGCATAAAGGAACATTCCCATCCAAGTGAACAAGAATACATCTGTCCTCCAGTCTTGGCCTCAAGGATGTCTCAAACAGAACTTTTTGAGGTGTTGCACACACAGGGACCAAATCATGGAATATCTTTGTCCTGAGTTTCCACTTGTGAGGGTCTGTCTGCCACTACATTTTATTCTAATGGGATATATGAGGCCTGAAACATCGCAGAATACTGTAAGACTAGCTACAAGACTATCACTGTCAACCAGTAAAGAGAGTATGACCTTGCACTTCCTTGTTTGTTAAGGGACCACATGACTGTAGTATTGTCTTTGGCTATTAAAAGGGGACCTGTAGACCATAGGTTCTGAACTTTTAAGACCAAAATAACTGCTAACATTTCTTTGACATTGTGCTTTGCAGCATCCGAAAGACTCCATTTGCTTGCACTTGAATTCTGCACCCCATGCAAAATCAGATAAGTCTGTCTGGACTGACTGAACTGGGGTCTGGAGGGGGAAGGGTAGGCCTGAATAAAGAGACATCTGATCCCTCCACCACTGCAACTCTTGTCTCACAAATTCCAGCACTAATATGGAACTCTTAAGGGCTGCAGTTGCTGGGTCCAACAATTTTTTAAGTATTAATTAATCTTTCTCATGTGGAGTCTGGCCAGTGGTATCATGAGGATCACTGAAGCCATGAGGCCTAGAGTTGTGAGACACTTCATGTATATATACAAATATTTAAAATACATATGACCACTGAGATCTTTGATAGTACAATACACAAAGTATAAGGGGGTTATAGTATTGGAGATTAGAGTGAAAAAGATGGGAAAATGTCTCAAAAGAATAATGCTTTTGAGTTGAGGCAATTCAGATAGGTTAGATTAATGCACTAGAGAGAAATTTAGCTGGTCTGTCCTAGTGTGGAGGAATGACAGATTCTGAACATTTTGAGATATTCTATCAGTCTCACTTCAAAATCTAAAAAACAGATGATTTACCCAAGAGTGGGGTGAATGCTGTTCCACAACTTAGATACAGTGGGTATTTTTTTAACCAAAGATGTTGTGTACATTTAGTGTTGGTTATGTATTATTATTTAGAACAAAGATCCTTTGGTTTAATTTCTCCAAGTATTTTTGGTTTTTAATACCATGATGGAAATGGACCCCATTCCTCAGTAAAAAATATGATTAAAGTTTGTGAAATTAGTATTGTTTCCATCTTTGATGTTAGTTAAAAGTGCTCTTCACAGCACCCAAAGTGTGTCCAGAACTGACTCCTTCGGAGTTGCATGTATGGGTTACATACCTAAATAAGACTATAAATTCTTTATGAGACCCATTGCTCATACTACTACTGGAACTGTCTGGGTATCCTTCTTTCACTTTGGCCTCATTTCTGCCTGCAAATCCTGGTATTTAATGACTTTATGTCTCTCTGTACATAAGACACTAATCACTGGGTGTGGCAATTTTAATGATCAATGCTACTTTTGTCTTCTTTTCATGGTATTTGTCTGGTTTTCTCACATCTATTTTTTGAACTGTTGGAAACGGGTGATCCCATGTGATGTTAACTTTATCATTCTCTATAATGCTTTGTGGCTCATGTTTCCAATACTTTTTAGTTACTTCAATGTTGTAATATTTACACAATCCTCAGTGCAACAGTCTTGCTACATTACTACTGAAAGATATAATATGGCAACAGTCTAGCCACATTATTATACCCTTCAATATACAGGCCCTCTGCCATTAGTGTATCACAATGAGCAATAAGATGTGCAACAGTTTCCTTTACTGTTTTACAGAACCTGCATTTATCCATTTCTCCCACATGTTCAATGGATATTGTAAGTCATGTACATAGTCCAATACCCTGGGATGCCAATATTAACCTTTCATCTTTTGGTTTGAATTCCCCTCTCCTTAACCATTCCTGCATCAGACCCTGATTGACATGAGGTTGTTCCAGGAATTTTCCTTACTTGCAACTATATTTATGCCTTTTTCACAGTTCTTACCTTCTCATCTGATCATTCTCCTTCTAGTCTTTTTTTTTTTTTTTTTTTTGTGCATTCAGTTACTCCCTGATTTTTGTCTGCGCCTGGTTTGATTTCCATTACTGTTTGACACTGATATGTTTCTACTAAGCTAAGCAAGAAAATCATCTTAGACTTGTTCTCCTCATGTCATAAAACTCACTATTTTTGGATCTGGTGAGGGCAACTGATATGTATGCAGTCCTACGAGTGGAGATCTATACATGTAATCAGTTTCTAGGAAGTCCATACCTCCTTCAGAACGAGGAATATATAGAAAAAAATAGTGTATACCAAGTTTTTCTGTCCAACTGATCCAGTGCCTTTTGGGGCCAATCACCCCAAAACTGTAAGTTAAAATATGAAGAGCAAATTGTTTTTATAGCTTGGACTTTGTTCCTAAATGTCAGGGCTGTTTTCAGTATTAATTTTAGGCTAAATATTCCTTCCAGACTTTTGTTCACATTTGTTCATGTTCTATTGTCAAATCAGTTCCCAAACATTTATACACTCCCTCCTGCTCAAGTTCCTTTATATCACATTCCTGTCTCAGACTGATCTTGTCATGGTGCTGCAGCTTTCCTGCTTTAAATGTTGCTTTTGCACATTTATCAAGACAAAATGACATTCTAGTTTTGTCCACTTCCAGTGGTGTTTTCAGCTCCTTATCTGATGAACTATACAGTTTTAAATCATCCAATAAAGAAGATAGGTCTTTACATTTTGTTGTTTTCTGTGAGTTAATTGTAATAATAACCTAATCTGTTAAGAAAACACTTTAAAGGGCAAGACAAAAGAGCAGCAGTGATATAGTCACACTGGAATATCTCCCTTTGAATTGTTATCCCTGGCATAATAAATCGTTGTTTATCATGGTTTAGCTGCAGAGTGGTTTGCCATTGTTTCACAGTCACTGTAATGCAATTAATTCATCCATGCAGGGTGTTTCTTACACGTCTGTAAGCACTCCTTCATCCATGAATGTGGGGTGCTGTTAAATACTTTTTTGTAAGCTACCCATGCCATACTTAGATTCTTCCCCTTTTTTACAATTCTCCATTATGACCTTAACAGCAAATAATCCTTTGTTCCACACAACCTTCTTTTGTTACCATTTTTGTTCTATTTCCATGACTGAGTTTTCTTCTAAACGACTTTAAAACACTGTTGACAGCTATTCCAGTATATAGCTTATACATCACCGGAAGACAAGTAATTGGTATATAGTTTTTAGGATGGCTTGCAGGTTCACTCTTAAGGAAGAGTATCATTTTTTCCTGTTGTTAACCAAGTTGATGTCTGTTCAGGGTGCACATATAAGTTCTTACTCAGGGCTAAATCTTCATGTAATGATGTTAATACTTTTAGCCAGAAGTTAGGTACTGTACCTGTGCCTGGAGTTTTCCAATTAAGGGTTTTTCTTAATTTTTGTTTCAATTTCTCTGACATTCACTTCATCCCATTTCATACTCTGTACATTTGAACTTCTCACTGTTTCTTTAACTTCTATACATTCATCAGTTTTGTTATGTTCCACACAGTCTTCATAGATATTTCCCCAAAATGTGTCTATTTCTTCTTTTTGTGGTGTTTCTAGTCCTTTTGCTTCATTTCCCAGTTTTGTATAAAACTCATTTGGATCTCAAATTAATTACTTTTTTTTGTTCTTCTTTTGTATTTATCTGCATATCTTAATTTTTTTCTGTCCGTGCTGATATCTTTAGTTTATTACTTGCAATACTGTACAATAGACCCTGGTCTGTTCTAAAAATGCATATTGCTTTCATTGTGGCTATCTTTTTTCATATTTTTGTTGATCTGTTCCATCTTCTATAAGTGACACTTCTCAACTGATTTATAATTATCTTTATTCAATAATTCCATGACGGCATTTTGATGCCTTCCCTTCCTTTCTCTTATTGCTCTATATTTTTGTGGCAAGACTATCTGCTATAAATTTAATTGCACAATAATGTATCTTATTTACTTCTGTTATATAACAGGAATTATTGTTAATAGTCTTGATTTCTGTGTTTATTTATCAGACTTTTTGGGTCTTATTAACTTTCTGTAATCTATTTCTTTCATCGGTCTTAATATGTCTATCCATCTCTATTAAATCAAGCAATTATTCCCTTAGATTATTTTCTTTTAAACTGATAGGACATTCTCTGTTCTCAATTTCAGGCAGCCATTCTACAGAAAGTTCCAGACCATCTTCCTGTGACATTCTCTTCAGCTGTATCCTGTATCATCTCTTGCTCTTTCATATGGGAACTCACTGGCCTATCAGTCCACAACACTGACTGCATCAAAGTTGCCACTGTTTCTTGTTCCTTCCCTTGTTGTGCAACTCCAAATGAACTTTTTACTGGTTTTTCACTGAAGGCTCCAGAGTATCATCATGTGGCAAGTGATCAGATGCTTCCTGTTCCACCTGTTTCTCCTTAATTTGGGGACTCATTGTTCCATCATGCTTTGATGTTACCATAACTGGATTTTCTACACGAAATCTTTCACTTTGCAGGTAATCTATAACTTCAGTTTCTATTTCTTTAACTTCTCCATTGCTAATCTTCTTTTCTACTCTCTCCTTTTTCATATTTTTTTGTATTGTGAAATTTTCCACAACCAGCTGAGTTTCCTGTATTCTTCTTCAATACAAAAAAGTAACACCGAAGATATTTGATTAGCTTTCTCCCTTGCATAAGTATTGCACCATATTAAATATCTTTTTCTTTTCCATGTCCATATTTCTTTTTCAGATGTCTCCTGCTCCACCTGTTTCTCCTTACTATGGGGACTCATTTTTCCATCAAGCTGGGATATAATCTGTGTTAGACATTCAACAATAAATCCTTCACTTTGCGGGTTTTTCTTAACTTCAGCTTTTGTTTGTTTAACTTTTACATTACTAAACTCCTGTTCTGTGTTATCCCTTTGTAATCTTATTTTTGTATTAAGAAATGTTCCATATACGAGTACCTTTGCCTGTATTTCTTTTCAAATATCTTTGGAGCTGCTTTCCCAGGTGGGGTATGCCACTGTACGGGGAGTTAATAAGGGGCATTTTTAGGCTGGTGTAATATTATACAATGCTATATACATTAGTTTTAGCTGGGTATGGTTTCATGCCAGGAAAGAACACTACAGATGTGATATTTGCTCTGAGAGTGTTGATGGAGAAGTACAGCAAAGGTCAGAGTTACATTGTGTCTTTGTGGACTTAGAGAAAGCATATGACAGGGTGCCTAGAGAGGAGTTGTGGTACTGTATGAGGAAGTCGGGAGTGGCAGAGAAGTATGTAAGAGTGGTACAGGATATGTATGAGGGTAGTGTGACAACAGTGAGGTCTGCGGTGGGAGTAATGCATGCGTTTAAGGTGGAGGTGGGATTACATCAAGGATCAGCTCTGAGCCCTTTCTTATTTGCAATGGTGATTGATAATTGACAGATGAGATCAGACGTGGACTATGATGTTTGCAGATGACATTGTGATCTGTAGTGAGAGTAGGGAACAGGTTGAGAAGACCCTGCAAAGGTGGAGATATGCTCTACAGAGAAGAGGAATGAAGGTCAGCAGGACTAAGACAGAATATATGTGTGTGAATGAGAGGCAGGATAGAGGAAAGGTGAGGATGCAGGGAGTAGATTTGGCGAAGCTGGATGAGTTTAAATACTTGGGATCAACAGTTCAGAGTAACGGTGAGTGTGGAACAGTGGTGAAGGAGAGAGTGCAGGCAGGATGGAGTGGGTAGAGAAGAGTGTCAGGAGTGATTTGTGACAGACGAGTACCAGAGTGAAAGGGAAGGTCTACAAGAGGGTAGTGAGACCAGCTATGTTATATGGGTTGGAGACAGTGGCACTGACAAAAAGGTAGGATTCAAAGCTGGACTTGGCATAGTTAAAGATGTTAAGATTTGCACTGGGTGTGAAGAGGGTGGACAGGATTAGGAATAACTTAACAGAAGTAACACTGCTGCAGCTGGATAAACAAACAGTTCCAGTTTATTTAAAATAAATCCACAAGTTCAGATTGAGCGCTTTCTTCCCTTTGAAAAGGGATTTCATCAGACTCTACCACTTCTAATCCAGTTTCCCCTTAAATACTAAATTAATAACTGACATCATCCAATTAACTTCCTAAAGCAACACGTCCTTAAAAACTTTAAAATACAATATATCATAGCAGTGGCGGCTGGTGACTTCAAATTAAAGGAGGGCTGCAGGAGACAGCTGAATGGGTGGGGCCAATGGGCAGGGGTGTGGCCAACTAGAAAGGGGTGGAGCTATGCTCAAAACCACAACAACTGGAACTTTAATTAAATACGCTGCCCTGGGTGCCAAACAGTCATTACGAGAGCCCAATCAAGACAAAATGAAGTGTAGAAGAAAAAAATATTTCAATGCATTGGCTACATGACAACTTACTTAATATCCAGATGGAAACAGGTTGTGAGGCATGAAAAAATAAATTACTTTTTAAATATATTACTGGAATGCCAGTCAAAATCAAGTATAAAAAACAAGCAGCACTCAACTCAAACCACTACTCCTTGCACTGCAGTTCTAATTATAATTTATATTCAGCTTTATAAAATTACCAAGTAACATGCTGAAAGTAGCAATCTCTGTGATACCCCCAACTTGTAAAATGTTTCTTATCCAAAAAGACCTGCTGCCTGACACAACTATCTACTTGTTTCATGGGAAGACATGATCAAGATAAATTGCTTAAAGGATTCCTGCACAAGTTATGGACCACACATGATTGATTGGCATTCTGTTTATTTTACGGGTAAGCCTACAAAGATGACTGCAAGTCTCCAACAAAAGATGACTGCAAGTCTCCAATAAATGTAATGAGCTTCTGAAAATACTGTAATCCTGTCTTTTTATTACAAATACTGTCATATGCATTTCAATACCCAAGGCTTATACATTATCTAGTTATGTAAATATTCTCTGCATGGCAACAACAAAAAGGCTTTCAATGCTGGTAATTCTTTAACAGTATGCTTATTAAAGCTTACTTGCATCTTACAGTCTCCGACAAGCTTACCTGATGCCCATTAAATCATTGCTACTTAAACAGAGCAACAGGGCACTGTGACAGCATGCATTTCCTGAATAATAAGAAGCATAAATCAACAGTATAAAAATCTGACAGAAAACCCAAACACTCTGCAAAATCAAGGACAGTTGAAAAGCCACGGTCGTACTTGTGGTCTACCTTGGATGGGGGAATATTCTGCACACTTACACTGCATAACTGCTCCTTGCCTTCCTTGGACACATCCAGAGCCACTACAATGGGGAGTGGGGTGCAACAAGTATGTCACAATATGAAATGTCTCTGGCTGACAGTGATGGCTCTGACACTCATACCTCTCAACTTCAGAGCAAGAAATCTGCACAAAGCCATACATAGAACTAGAAATGGGACACAGGCCCAAAAATAAGGACAATTTTTAAATATTGATCTTATTAACTTAAATAATAGAACAGTAGTAGATCTTGCATTAGTACACATTTTCTGAAGGGTACAAAATCTGAAACTCAAATGTCTGCCATTATTTTCTAACTTCAATCTTTAATGATTTTCCACTAATTTGCCACAATTTTATGAAAAACAGACCAAAAATGTGATGCAAAAATATAAAGTTGCCACACAATACAACTGGGAACCTATCAAAAAAGGGACACCTTTTTAATATTAACACTGTTAACTTGAGCAGCTAACAAAATAAGAGCATCTACATGCATTTCTGAAATAAAAGTAATCTATAACTCTGATCATTACAGTTATATATAATTGTAAACCCTCCACATTTTCTTCCAAAATTGCCATTTTGGAGGAGGGATTATTAAGGGAGAGCAACATTTTGAGCCAAAATTGGGGACAATTGAGAGGTTTGGATATTCCTAATGCTACAAAGTGATTTGCACATACCTCTCAACCTCTTAATACAGGAAATCTGGACAAGGCCAAATATATTGGGGGAACATACAAACACTACTAAAAATTGCTCTTGTATAAACTTAAGACAGTTAATAGAATAACAGGTCTTGCATTAGCATGCATTTTTCTGAAGGTTATGATGTCTGAAACTCAATGTCTGTCATTTAGTGACTTCATTCCTAAATGATTTGCTAGAAAACCACAAATTGTATGAGGAACAAACCAAAAATAAAAAGCAAATATTTATTCATTCTGCAAAAATATGGACAACTAAGAGGTATAGTTCAACCAGGGCTGTCTGAGTTTGCTACCCTCCCCTCACAAAATCATGGTCGAATGGAGCCTCCCCCCTGCAGCCATTCCAACATCCCATTCCTTGGTTATTTTGCCCCATTTACCATAAACACTGTAATGTGCATACTGATTTACTTCTGCGATGATTTAGATTTCATTTGAAAGTTTTATTTTGCATTTTACACACAAACCCTAATAGATATATGTTAAACAAAGCAATGCAGTCTCACAATGAAAATAGACTTAGCATTAAAACTTCTCTGCCCTTGAAACTCACATGCATTGAAACAGCATTGAAACCCACATTCAAAGAAAATACATTTTGCCAGTGGCAGATAAAGATTAACTCTGGGCTGTTTTCAAAATCATAGACCCCTTGAACATGAAACATACACATGCTCTTTGATACACCTTCCTGACTGTATTACATTATATTCCTTGTACAATACAGTACAGTTGTTAGAGGACATTTTAAATTTATTGTTTTGAACATTTTTCCAGTAAACAATGAAACAAAATGCATGCACCAATGACAGAACTGCCCAATTCATAACATTTCCATCATAAAACATCTACTCAACCTTCTATAGTCCACCAGTATCAGTAAATATGTAAAATCTCTAAAGTAGTAAAATCCACATTAAAGAAATCTGTAACTAATAAAGAGGTTGCTGCTAGCAAACAACTTTATGTCATTGTTTCATCTACAAATAAAGTGCCTGTTGCCCTTGAAGAATAAATTGCCTATGTTGCATGCATTAAAAAAATGATAAGCTAGTAATACCGCAATAGGGAATGGATAGCAAACTGATAACAGGTTCATAGTTACTATGTATCTTTGCCAAAAAGGACTGCAGCATCCACCCCCTTTACAACACAGTACAGTATCAACAATGCATCTACCTACTGTGGGAGTAGAACCCACAGCCTTCTGCATCAAAAGCAAGTACACTACCTGTTGTGCTATTAACAATGCACACCAATTTAGCATAAGCAGCACTAAACTTTTGTTCCCCTGCAGCTCTCAGCTCCTTGTAAAATCTACTCGACACTCAGCTGTATCTCTGAACTTTGCAGCACAAGATATCTGGAAAAAGCCAAAATTTATTGGGAGGGGGGACAAAAGGCCAAAAACCAGGGACACATTTTAAACATTGCTTGTATAATGTTGGAAAGTTGCTAGAATAAAATGCTGTGTTACCACCATACATTTCACTGCCACGTCTTGAACCCAGGGGACCCTGTGCAAAACAGACAGAGAAACATACCACTATGCCAAATCAGCTGAAACAGAGGACAACAAACTTAAATGGCTACGATTTAGTGAATTCAGTTCTCACCATAGCTGTCAACCTCTTAGCAAAACACACCTGAAAAAAGCCAATAATGTGGGAATACAGCTGCCAAACATATTCAGTGAATTCAGTTCTCACCATAGCTCTCAACCTTAGCACAAAATACCTGGATGAGGCCAATAATGGGGGAATACAGTCCCAAAAACATGGGCAAATTTCAAATATCCATCTTATAAACTTAAGACAATTGCTAGAATAAAAGGTTTTGTTTTACCATGTACTTTCTGAAGAATATGAAGTCTGAAATTCAAATGCCTGTTATTTTTAAACATTTGTTAACCAGGAAACTAGTCTGACTTGGAACAAAACAAAGCCAAATTTCAGCAGAGCAGGGAGAAACACTCCAGACATCTTTGTAAGGGATGGGAGGACATGCAGACTCCACACAGAAGGAACCCCAGCCAAGAATCATACCAGAGAACCTGTAGCTGTCAGGCAACAATGCTACCAGTGCACCACTGCGCTACAAACCTTTGCAAGGAAATATGAAGATACAGAAACAACAGATTTTATAACGAACAGAACAAATATGAGGCAAAAATATGCAATCTTTTACAAATAGTGGTGGGTAGGGAATTCAGATCCTTGCCTCCTGCATCCAAGGTATAGGGTTAAAGCCTGAGTATTTCTACCCACCACTATGTGTTAACAAGGGCATTTCAGACACACACACACACACACTTTGAACAGGATATGTCCACTAAGATTACATTGGAGCCGTGAGATGTGATATTTCCACTAACGGAGCTTCCTTGCCGATCAACACACACACCTTACCTGTAAATGGGTTCGGAAAGCAAACCAGGTCCCAAAGCAGCAAAACCCATGCTCGACCTAACACTTCCCTGCAGAGCTCCTGAACTCAACTTACCTCACTCCTGATTGGTCCTGTGCTCAAATCCCTGCTTACCTCCTCTCCTGATTGGTCCTGTCTGTGGCTCAAGCAGTCTGGAGCTCCTCTCTTCTGTGCGGTTGTCTACTGCACAGCATCTGTGGGGCAGTCCGCACAACAGAAAAATTATTTAAAGTTTATGGTTCATGTTCAGTATTTCTTTTATTTCTAGGTGGGAGGGCTGCAGTCCTGCAGACCGATAGCACGAGCCACCCCTGTATCATAGTTAAAAGTACACTGCCACAACATTATCTTCATTTAATAAAACTACACATAAAATCTTTAACTACAGACTTCAAAGTGTAAATTATTTCATAAAAGCTGTTTTTTTATGTAACAAAGGCTTGATGGAAATTTTATCATTAAGCCCAGGGTCTTGGCTTGCCTGTAACTGAATTTGCCACCTTACCTCCTTTTCCTCTATGTAGCTTCTATAGTCACCTCCTCTTGGATTTTGTGACACTCTTTCCAATATAGCAAACTCAAACTCAGAAAAACTTGGGCAAACAATAGAATGCTTATATAATGCATTATTCGTGTTATTAGTTAGTATTTGATATGTGTGTTTATATATCCTGTTCCTTAACCATCTCTCAGTCTTACCGAGGATTAGGAATAAGTATATTAGAGGGCAAGAGAGGTGAGATTGCATTGGTTTGGACGTGTGCTGAGGACGAATGATGGGTATATTGGGAAAAGGATGCTAAGGATGGAGATGCCAGGTAAGAGGAAAAGAGTAAGGCCTAATATAAGGTTTATGGATGTGGCTAGAGAGAACATGCAGGTGGTTGGTGTGACACAGCAAGATGCAGGGGACAGGAAGAAATGGAAACAAGTGATCCACTGTGGTGACCCCTAATGGGAACAGCCGAAAGAAAAAGAAGAAGAAGTTGGGTATATCTTAGGCAGTTTGAAAATTCTATCCAGTTAATTTTGTTGATGACAATACAATACTGCGATCCAATTAGGTTGGAGGCAAATTTTGCTATTTTGTTATAGCACTCCAAGTCTAGTCTGTTGAGTTTTATCCAGGTTACTGAAGATACAGGAAGTCTACTCAGAGCTATATAGCAATTGGCTCTAGGTGATTTGATCACATTTACTGATGGTTTCCAAAATGATCATGGGTATTTGCCAGGGATCAGTGGGTTGTGGACCCAGCCTACTCCAACCTATGCCATGGAACCATGCTAAGAGTGGGAGGGGTTTATGGTGTCCCTACAGGCCAGTTTGTGCTTGCCATAAAGCTCAACAGCCCTGTGCCAGCCAGTGTCCTGTTGCTCAGGTTGGGTTACCTGGGATAACTTTTTTTTTAACAGAAAATACAGTCTTCTGCACCAGGCATCTGCTGTATTTTATTAAACAAGAAACATATTTATTAAATTATCATGTATGACATAGACACTCACACATTTATATAAATGAAATCAACCCATACTGACATAATTTTATTTGCAAACATACATCCCTTATAATCTAGCCAGTCACTGTCAGTCAAACATTACATAGCTCATTCACATCCTACTTTCTTTTAATCTTCATTCTTCATCTGCATATATTGTTCCCATCATTTCCATTTTTTCTAAGTAATTTGCTTTTACCCTTTTCTAAAGATTCCAATTCCAGTTCTTTTATCTTGTTACAATATTCACTACTTCTAGTACAATTGGTTTAGACTTTGATTTCCATTTCCTAGTAATTGCTTTTTTGGCAGCCACCATAATTAGACACAGCAAGTGATCCTTGAGAAACGTTGCTTGAGAGGGTTAAGCCTATCTGGGAATACCTTACCCCATTCCCTGTCTTGAGAGACCATCTGCATTGGCCTTGCTAACCCCACTGTGGTACTGCACAGTCATATCATATGCTTACAACCCTAGGCTCCACCTTAGCAACTTGGCATTTTGCTGGCTGGCTCAATGTAACCATATTAGGGGACTGTGGTCTGTAACCACAGTGAATTTTCTTCCATATAGGTAAGGCTGACATTTCTGCAGTGCCCACATTATGGCATTCCTTTTCTTCAGCTGCATAGGATTCCTCACTGGGTTGGTGCCTACAACTGAGATAAGCCACTGGGTGCTCTTCTCCCTCTGAAGAAATCTGGCTAAGTACTGCCCCCACCCCATGGTTCTAAGCATCCACCTGCACAACAAATTCTTTGCTGTAATCTAGACTGGCTAACAAAGGGGGGGGGGTCCTCCCAAAACTTCTTTAAGCTTCTGGAATGCTTGCTCACATACTGGGGTCCACACTACCTTATCTGGCCTGTTTTCCTTGTTAGGTCTGTGCAGGGAGCAGCTATGGTACTATAACTGGGGGTGAACTTTCTGTAATGCCCTGCTGTCCCTACGAATGCCCTCACCTGCTTTTGTTAACAGGTGCAGGCCGTGCCTGAATAGCTTCTACTTTAGCAGGTTCTGGCATGATCGTACCACTCCACACTCTATGTTCCAGGTAGGAGACCACTGCCATACCCACCTGACATTTTCTGGGCTTAATGGGCAACCCTACCCTCTGTAGTCTGCCCAGCACCTCCCTGACATGATGAAGCTACTTGTGCTAGGAATGATTGTAGATGGCAATATCATCTAGGTAAGCAAGGGCAAAATCTCCTGCTCTGGCTAGGATATGATCTACCAGCCTCTGGGAAGTCGCTGGGGCATTTTTCATCCCAAAGGGCATCTTTGTGAACTCATACAAGCCAAAAGGAGTCAAAAAGGCTGACCTCTCTCTAGCACTGGGAGTCATGGGCACCTGCCAGTAACCCTTGGTAAGATCAATGGTTGTAAGATACTTAGCCCCATGCAGATGTTCTAGGGATTCATCTGTCCTAGGCATGGGGTAAGCATCTGACTCTGTGTGACTATTTAATTTTTCTGAAGTCCACACAGAATCTGATGCTGCCATCCTTCTTTGGTACCAGCACCACTGGGGAGGCCCAGGGACTGCTGGACTCCTGAATTACCCCTAGTTCCAACATTTCCCGTATCTCCTCCCTCAGAGTCTGTTTACCTCTCTCAGGCACCCTATAAGAGGCCTGCCTTACAGGCCTTTGGGGTCCTGTATCCACACGGTGCTGCACCAGGTGGGTGCACCCTGGTTTTCCAGTGAACATGTCCCCAAACTCCTGTAACACTGCTCGGATTTCTCAAACCTGGGTAGGAGACAGCTTCTGGGACATTGCTACCCCTTCCAATGAGGCATCAATCTGAGCTTCACTGTGGAGATCAGTCAGTAGATCTCCCTCAGACTCCTCCTACAATCCATTGTAAATACTCTGTACAAGGGCCTCCCTTTTATGGTAAGGTTTCATCATGTTAACGTGGTACAATTTGTGCCCCTGCCTCCTGCCTAGCAGTTTCACCATGTAGTTAACATCGCTGACCTTCCTCACCACCTTGTAGGGTCCCTTCCAAGCTGCCTAAAGCTTGTTGCATCTGACAGGAATGAGAACCATTACCTGCTGCCCTACAGCATGCTCTCTAGCTCAAGCATTCCTGTCATACCAGACCTTTTTTTTTCTATTGGACTTCTGCCAGGTTCTCCTGGGCTAAGCCCATGAGTTCCCTGAGCTTTGTCCTTAGGTTTAGGACATATGCCACAATAGACTCCTTGTGAGATTCATACTCACCCCCCACTCAACCCGAATTAAATCTAGTGGCTCCCTCACCCTATGCCCATACAGAAACTCAAAGGGTGAAAAAAGTGTTGATTCCAGGGTAACCTCTCTGTAAGCAAACAGATGGGGCAGATATTTGTCCCAGTCCCACTTAAACTGGTCTGCAAACGTGAGTAGCATGGTCTTGAGTGTAAGGTTTAACCTCCCAACAAGATCATTAGTCTGGGGAAGGTAGGGGGTGGTCTTCAGGTGCTTCACCCCACAGTACTTCGTCAGACAAGCCAGTAGGTCTGACATGAAATTGGCACCTCTATCAGACAGTATTTATTTTTAGAAAACCTACCCTGCTGAAAATCTCTAACAAAGCATTTGCCATATTGTCTGCCTCAATAGAGGACAAAGCCACTGCCTCAAGGTATCTGGTAGCATAATATACTACCACTAGGATATACTTTTTCCCTGTGCAACTTGGGGTACTCAGAGGCCCCCACAATATCCATAGCTACCCTCTGAAATGGCTCCTTAATCACAGTCAAAGGCATCAAAGGAGCTTTCACCTTGTCTCCTGCCTTACCTACCTTTTGGCACTGCTCACATGTCCTGCAGTACCTTGCTACATCTCTGGAAATCCCAGTCCAATAGAAGTTCTGCATAATACATCTCTTTGTACATTTTATGCCCATATGACCTGCAAAGGGAATATCATGGGCTGTGGCTAGAAGTGCCAGATGGTAGGCTCTGGGCACTACCAACTGCTGTATTCTCTCACACTCTAGCCCTCCCTCAGGGATCCACCCTCTATACAGCAACCCTTTGTCCCATTAAACAGATTCTCCCTTCCCTTGAGAATCAGGTGCCTCACTAGCTATCTCCCTCAGGCCTTGTAAAGTAGGGTCTGAGAGCTGAGCATGTCTCAACTCTCTCTTTGTAACCCTTCCCAGTTTCCCTTCCACAGGAAGTCTGGTATCCCCTGACAGTGGTGCCTCACTGTCAGCCTAGGTACTACTACTCACCTCTGCCCTTGCAGTCACTCTGTCCAAAGGAACATCAGTACCCACAAGCAGCTGTGGCTCACCTTCAGTCTTACTGCTACAGAGTAGCTCCCTCCCTGAAGTAACCATCTCACCAGTCCTGGCTGCAAGTGTGCGGTATGTCTGGGTCTCCCCCAGGCTACCAGACCCACATGCTTGTCTCCAAGCCAAACTATGTGTAACTGCATGAACACATGGTACTGCATTATCAAAATCCTTCCCTATCAGGGCTTCTGCCAGGTGGTAGCTTGGTACCCTTGTTGTCTCAAGACAACCTACTGTTGGTATTTTGTCATTCCCACTTACTGGCTCTCCCACCTTTTGTTCCCCACCTTGCCTCCGTGGACATATATATGCTACATGGCCCCATTGATTGCATTTAAAACATTTAACCCTAGGTCCTGGATGTGTACCTGTACTAGTGGCTTCCCTTGCTACTGACATATTCTGTTGGAACAGTTTGGGCTGCCCATCATGAGTTCCCTTAGACCCATGAGCAGCATTGGGTGTCCCTTTCCTGCGCAATGATGCCCTGCTTGCTAGGTATAGGTCTCGCTTCTTCCCCAACTCATCTACAGTAGCAGATTTTCTATCAGCTAACCAGATCCTCATGTCCTCAGGCAAAGTGCTAAGGGCACCTCACCAAAAGGTCTGCTAGCCTTTCAAAAGTGGTGACCTGACATCCACTCACCCATCTATGAAAATAAGTGATTAGTTCAGCAACATATTCACACTCAGTTTCATCTGCCTTGTGTCTATGCTCACAAAACCTTTTCCTATAAGCTTCAGGTGTTAGCTTAAAACATTTAGCAAACAGTTTTTACAACATTATAATTTAAGCAGTCATTATCAGACAGTTTGGACATTACAGTTACAGCTTTACCATGGAGTAAGGGGGTCAGGAATCATGCCCAGAGCCCTTGGTCAACATTATACTGTTTACATACCCTCTCAAACATATGAATAAAATCAAAATTATCCCCCTCTGTAAACTGTGGAAAAAATTACTGACCTTTGTTGCTTCTGGGGTTCGGTTACGCCCTTCCCCATTACCTCCATGACTCTGGTGAAGAGTCAGCATTTCCTTTTCATTTTGCCACTGCCTCTCCTTCTCTTCAACTTCCAAGCATTGCAGTTTCTCATTTTCCACAGTCTCTAGGTGCCTCAGTCTCTCTGCTGCTTCCATTTCCAAATGCTTGGCCTCCAACTCAAGTCTCTAACTCCAGATGGATTTTTAAGTCCTCTGTAGAGAGATTGAACTGCCCATTTTCTGAGAGTTGTACATCTCCACGGCCAGTCTGATCATCCTCCTGATTGATATTTTGTGATGCAGCTGTGACTAAAGCTGCAATCATGTCTGCTTTAGTCAGGTTGGCATGCACCGGTCCTTTAGCCTGGCACATCTCAGGCAACTGTCTCCTTGTCAGATTGCCATACTCCTCTGCTGACATGCTTGCCTGCTCTCCCTGACTAACTAAGCTAACAAAAGAAAGAAAACAATTGTGATATGAACTCTGATCACTGTACACAGGCTACAGGAATTCAATATCCACATCACAAGCCAATTAGTATATGATGTGACTACCTCACCACAGTCAAACAATTAATATTTGACGTGGGTATCCCACCACTGCCACCAAATAATATGTGATGCCCCTGCATTGGCCCAGTAATCAAGGAGCCTCAATCATCACCACTACCACCAGTGAGGGACATGCACATTGGGAGGATGATAGGTACACAAAATAAAGTACAATTTCCCTTAAGAGCACACAGAGATCACAGTCAGTCTGGGGCTGGTTACTCCCTCTCACTCCAGGTCCCCAATAAGACTCCCCACTAGCACAGCTATAGGGTTAAGAGCTCAGCTGAGTGGTGAAGCCAAAACTTCCAGCACCCTCTCTGTCCAACCAATGCTTCATGTCCCTGCCCAAAAGCCGACACACACACACACTTTGAGATTTGATTTATTTGCAAACACACAGACACTCCTGGGGAAAGCTGGCACAGGTTTACTAGCTATGGCCCCTTCTGCCCAGACTATAAGCTAGTACCAGCTGCCACCAACCACCCTCATCAGCTACTTAAAAGGGCCTTACCAAAGGGTGCCCAGTCTTACTGTGTCATGTTATTATCCAAATGGTAAGTGTGACTAAGACTTGAAGGCTATTGGAGTGGCCTATACAGTATCACAAAATACATATGCAAGTACTCCAAGAGCTTAAATATCTCTAACAAAACAGCCACAATTAAAAGGTTTAAATGTATTTAATAATAAATAATAAAAGCACAAGACTATACTCCATAACTCAATACAGTGACAACAGAGTTCAAAATCACAGGAAATACTTTAAAACAACATTGCAGGACAGTCTCACATAAGCACATAAATATTTAAACTAACCTTGCTGTATTTCTATCACAAAAATAAATCACTGTACCTAAATAACTTATTTACAGAGCCAGGCAAAAACTGATGTGAAGTGCTGAGTTAATGTTTTCAGGTTCAGAGACAAGAAAAAAAATGTACAGACTTTCTCTCTGAGTTAGTTCTTAAATTAATCACAAACATTTCTGGTGGATCATCTCAGATTACATCATTCTTGTCAATTCTGCTTTTAGTTTCCAGGTCAACAGGAACTTAAAATATAACACCTCAGTGTCAAGAATACTTATCTCATAGTAGCTTGCCTGGAACTAGAAATCGTAAAACTTTTAAACACCTTTACATTTGAAACCTGCAATTACCTCTGTTTCCAGACAATAGCGCTTGGAGCTGAAACAGGGATAATAGACTCAAGCAATTTCCACTTATTTTCTCAGAGTTTGCAAGTTAACTCTGTATATTCCAGCCTTTGCCATCAACACAAACATTTGCAGAGGCAAGTAGTTTATACACATTTCTGCTCTTTTACAGCAGCGTGCACTGCGGTTACAATCTTGAAGCTAAATACAGAAAAAGAAGTTATGTACTCACCTTAATGTTCCATGTTTGTTGTCCAGAATCTTGCCTTCATTCTTGCTGGTTGGGTTCAGAGCTGATCCTGGGCTCAGACTAGGCCACATACTAAAGCTTGAGAACTTTAACTGGCTCGAGGCTACCTCCTATCCCAATATGCCTAGCGGCTGTTTCCTAGATCTCGTTTGAGAAACTAATCACTAAAGTATGCTAATAGGCAAGAAGGGAATCAGACCATATGTTGCCAATCTATAATCTCCTCTAGGTCCTCCAGGAAGGGGGATGGATGGGTGGGATGCAAGAATGAAGGTGAGATTCTGGACAACAAACATGGAACATTATGGTGAGTACATAACTTCTTTATGTTATGTTGTCCTATCTCACCTTTATTCTTGCTGGTTGGGACAGCATCCCCAGCATCTTCTTTCTTGGGTGGCTCAATGGAATAAGCTCTTCAGAACAGTGGAACCAAAGGATGTCCTGTTCCGGGAGGCCACATCTAGTTTGTAATGAGTGATAAAGGTGTGAGGATTGATCCATGTAGCAGCAGCACAGGTTGAATCTAATGGAAGTCTAGACTGAAAGGCAATGGAAGTTGACATCATTCTAGTTGAATGTCCTTTAATTTTTCCTGGCATTTCTTTATGGTGAGAGTTATAGACATAGGTGATGGTCTCAATCCACCATTTAGACAAAGTAACTTTTGAAACTACCATGCCTCTTTTGTTCTCTGAATAGGAAACAAACAATTGGTCTGACTTTCTGAATTCTTTGGTCCTATGCAAATAAAAGCACAACTGTCTATGCACTTCCAATTGGTGAAGCTTGTATTCTGCCATGTTTCCATAACTAGGAAAAATACAGGTAATTCAACAGATTGGTTCAAATTAGCTTCAGAACAGACTTTTGTTATAAATGAAGGATTCATTCCGAGGGAAACTCTGTCTTTGTGAAAAATCAAATATGGAGGGCGAATAGACAGAGCTTGAAATTCCTCCTAGTGGAAGTAATGGCTGTTAAAAAGATTGTTTTCTAAGATAAAAATTTTAGTGAACATGAGGATGTTGGTTCGAAGGGTGGAAGAATCAAGGATGATAATACTAAATTTAGGTCCCATGGAGGAGGAGGTTCTCTTAAGGGTGGTCTTAACAGAAATGTACTCTGGGGGAGACTTTGCATAATCTGTGAGACATTGCATTAGATTTGATGTCTCCCACATGACAATTTGATATGGTGGCTAATTGTACTCATATTGTAGCTGCAGCTGCCCTTTGATTAAAGATTTCCATTAGAAATTCCAAAATTGCAGGTATAGGGGCTGTAAAAGGGTTTATATGCCTTTTGTCTGCCCAACAAGAGAACCTCTACCACTTACTTCATTACAGTTTCCTAGTTGTCATTTTGTGCGAGGAAACCAAAATGTGACATACTGAGGGGGATAATTCATGAAGCCTGGCTAAGATTGGAAGTGGAGTAACCAAGCTGTCAGCTTGAGGCTCTGAAGAGCGGGGTGGAGTGTTCCTGACTGATCCGTCAGAAGATGCGGCACTGGGTCCAGGATCCACGGCTCCTCTTGAAGGTGGGGCCAAACAAAGAGGAACCATATCTGACGAGGCCAGTAAGGTGCAATGAGAATTATCCTGTGACTCAACAACCTGGCTTTCTGAATAACCTTTGAAATTAATGGAAATGGGGGAAAGGCATAAAGAAGTCCTGGGGGCCAATCATGAATGAGTGCATCCCTCGGTGACTCTCCTGGAGGGGAAATGAGGGCAAAATAGTTGCTGCATTTGGCATTGAAGGGCATGGCAAAGAGGTCGCAGTAAGGTTGGCCCCATTTGGGAAAGATTTGATCCGCAACCTCCTGATTCAAGGACCACTCGTGAGGCATGAGAATTGCTCTGCTTAGTCTGTCTGCTATTATGCTGGATTTCCCCGGGATGTGCGTTGCTGTCAGAAAGCGATGAGAAGAAATTGCGCATTGCCAAACTCTCTGAGCCTCTCGACATAGGGGATAGGATCTGGTTCCCTCCTGTTTGTTAATGTACCATACCACCGACATACGGTCTATTTGAATCTCAACAGTCCCTATGGGAAGAGAGCTCTGGAATGCTTGCAATGCCAGAAGCACCACCCTCATCTCTAGGATATTGATGTGCAACTGGTACTCATGATCTTTCCAATCCCCTTGGACAGGCTGTCCCAGATAATGCCCCCCACCCTATCTGGCACACATCCGTGGTCACTGTAGTGACAGGCTGGGGAAGAATAAGAAGAAATGCACTCCTATGGCAGATAAGAGTCTTGCCATCTTGTTCGCTCCTGGTAAGCCTCCTTTAATTTCAGCCTGAACAAGAATGAGCCATCGAATGGGGCATCAATAAAGGAAGACTTGAAGGGTTCAGCAAACTTATAAAGGCGCATCCAGGAATGTCTCCTAAGAGCTATTCCTGTGCCTGCTGCCCTGCTTGCTCCTTCGGCCGCATACTAAATGAGGCGCATGGAAGAGCTCATAAAAGAGGTTAAGGTTGCAAGCTGAGAATTTATCTTGTCTGACATACCCTGAGCTGTAGCACTTTTAGGGTATCTCCTAGCTCTTTAAGGAGATCCCTCTGAAGTCAAGTAAAATGTGATAAGTAATTCAGCAACCGTAGGGTAAAGGCCGCTGATGAGAATATACGTTTCCCTATCTGTCCATCATTCAAGACTCCTTGTTCGGTGGATGGACAGATGCAGAAGTTTCAGCTAACTCCTTCTTGATGGCAGCCGCCACCCATTGCATCTACTGGAACTCCCTTTGTCAAATACTGTCTATCTACCGGGGCCGTACTGAATTTGTTTGGCCTCCTCAGAACAAGCTCCACTGATTCTGGAAAGCCCCACGCCTTCCAACTTACCATGGCCAGAAGTTGATCGAAAGGCGGAGACACCGAAGAGGATGAGAAACAGCCAAATGCCTCCAGGTATACCGATTCATCCTCAAAAGGGGAGAGGGTTTTCTAGTCACCCCTCTGTTTAAGGATCTCTAGGATGTCCAAGGAGGAGACATCCTCAAAGAGTAAACGTGGGGACCCTTCTGAGTCCTCTAAATTGGTATCAGAAGTGACAGACTCAGGGAGAGGCTATATGTTTTCTCTTACACTGTCTCTTTTGAGGGACATCCTTGAGGGGATGTTCTGGAGACGTGTCAGAAGAGGGGGTTCCCCCCATTGGGGGTTCCTGTGGCTCTGACTCTGTACTGTGGAGGTGATGGAGAGATGGTGTAGAAGTAGATGCTGGCCCTTTAGGGGAAGAGTGGCTGGAGCTGAAGGTGGAGCAGACTCAGTGGAGAGAACACTCCTCATCACCTCAAAAGCACCACGATCCTGGGCTGAGAGAGACTCCGGTCCTGAGGAACCAGGAGATCTCCCCTGCACCAAGGAGGATGGCTCCGAGGCTGATGCCTAACTCACCTGAGCCGAAGCACCAAGAGTGAGAGTCGGCTCCAACAAGGGTCCAACTTGACTCCCCCCCCCCCAGAGTCAGTCAAGGAGTGTCGGCTCCCAGATCCCTCAATCGAAGACAGCATCAATGAGATCAGAGCAGACAGAAGAACTGATATATCGAGGGTAATTACTGGCTCCAACGGTTCCAGCATGAATTCCTGGCACTCACTTCCTGGCACTCACACCAAACTCGTCCAAGTCGGAGGAGGACTGGATGGTAACCAAAATTCAAAGGTCGGCTCCACGTTCCGATGGGCTGGGCTCGAAAGAATTTTAGCCAGGGCCAGCATCCACAGTAAACTCTTCACCATCCGCTCCATGTCGTTGTCTGATAAACTTCTAGAGGACAGAGAGGAGTGGGTAGATGACTAGTGACCACCTGCCATGGACTGTAGTAAGGGAGACCGTGGCACTGAGTGTACTGGCGCCAATGTTGGTGACCGACTCCTTTTTCTTCTCCATGACAGTTTTGAGGATTCAGATGGAACCAAAGGGGAGATCAGGTTTGTCAGAACCAACAATCTTCAGTTCTGAAGATACTTGTTTCTCATGGCTGCTTGACAGCTTAGGAGCTGGAGCTGATGAAGCTGGCTTTTTTGGTTTGTCAGATTTGGAGGCCTGATTGCCTTCTAACATTATCTCAAAAGGCCCTTTCAGTAAACTTCTTAGAATAAGTTTATTCTGTCTTTCCTGCATGACCCTCACACTGAAACCATGACATATGGAGCAGGAGTCCTGCAGATGGACTGCCCCTAGACAGTAAACACAACTTGAGTGTCTATCCATTAAAGACATTTTCTGAGTGCATGAAGCACACTTTTTAAACCCAGACTCCTTTGTCTCCTTAGTAGACATCATGTTAGGCTAAACAAGAAACCAACTACTGAAGTAAGTAATGTAACAACACAGCCGCACAAAAAGCATAGAGAAAGGTAAGAGAAGTTTTTTTGGGGAAAGTAGGTTGGAAGAGAAGTCTCTAAGTTAGAGGACAGTATCCTTCAACCTGAGGAGATGCCTCTAACTTAAACGGTGACTCCAAGGGATAGAAAGGAAGTCCTCTAAGAAAAAACAGGCTGAAAGAGAAAATGATCCACTAATTTAAATGGATCCTTTAAAAGAGAAAGGCCTGAAAGAGAGGAGGGAGAAACAGCCAAAAAATAGACCAATTAGGGAAAGATACTACACAAGTAATAACACTCAAAGGAATATATTAACAACCTCTAACTAATAGTTTTTTTATCAAAGAGCAGATCAGAAAAGGTAATAAAAAGATAATAAAAAGGTAATAACTAGCCTGAGCCAGCAAAGACAATCATGATGCTTCATGCGGCAAATAAGATCTGGGAAACAGCCACTAGGCATCTTGGGATAGGAAGTAGCCTTGAGCTAGTTGAAGTTCTCGAGCTTTAGCATGCGGCCGAGTCGGAGCCGAGGATCGGCTCCGAACCCAACCAGCAAGAATAAAGGCGAGATAGAACAACATAACATCATATAGTTTTCTAACATTTCTAAGGTAAGCATACAAATCATATTAATATTTACAATGACAGAATTATTTGCAAAATTCTAGCTGGCTGGGCTGGCAGCCTTCACAATGGTTATTGTTATTCTCCTTAATTATCTGTATCTAAAATCCCAGTCTCTCCTTGCTTCTTGAGCTATGTATAGGGGCTTTACCTGTGTAGTTCTGAAATACCCCTACAATTGGGTAATGCCAGACCACCTTGTTCTACTGGAGGAATCAGCTTATCCCACTTGACTCTTGCTGTCTCCCCTTCTCAGAGAAAATCCTTCAGCTCTTTATAATTGCTATCCACAACTTCTCCTCTGGTTGATAAAAATACGCCTGACTTATGCATAAAACTAAAGGGACTAAACATTTTAACTGCTTGTATCTTGCTATTCATATCCATAAAACAGAGTTTCCAGTTTCTATTTTTTTGTATGATCTTTTGTTTAATCTCTTCCCACATATCATTACCAATCACACTAGAATACTTTTTAATCCACACTCTTAAATACTTCATTTTATCATGTCCCCATAAATATGGATATTGGTGAACCAATTCAAGTATGGGTACATAATTTACAGCTACTGCCTTTGTTTTAGCTTCATTATCCTGAGGCAATGTTACAACTGCCTCATGTACACAGACAACCCTCTCCTCCTACCACAAAACACTAACATATGTGAGAGATGCAATTATACAGCCAAACTGGAGGCGAAGCTGTCTCCTCCCAAGACTTGAACAGACTGTCAAGAGGAGAAGGTGAACACTTGCACCACACCTCCAGCCACACATACACCTACTAAACCAGCACTGGCAAAAAATACACATAAATACACAAAATCATATTCGGAGGCTCTAAATAAAAACCTGCAAAATCATCAGAGACCTCTAAAGCAGACGCCCAAACAACCTGCACCTCCCATCACAAACCAGACAACACATAAAACACAAAATCAGTGTGTCCTACAATCACACCCCTCAAGGCAAAATAACATACCTAACACACTAGTAATAGATGACTCTATAGTCAGGCACACTGATGTCCCACTCACTAGACTGCGATTCAAAAAATGATGAGCCAGCACGTATGGTTCACTCCATCAAACAGCAACTTTATTATAAGACTAGTTCCTATAAAGAACAGTATAGGAACCCAAACTTATACAGCATACCGGTTTCGGCCATGTTATAGCCTGTCTCAATGCTATGATATGAATAAAAGTCAGAAAACCCAACCCCTAGTGAGTACCAAATTTATAGTACACATTTAAAGTGGTATGTGCCCTTGTCAAACATTATGAGACATGAGACAGTGTATTGGAAAAAAACAATTCATTCCATATAAATATGTTAGTTCATCATGATAAACATATAAATTCCTTGTATGATCATGAATATCCTTTGATTTGTTATAAGAGTAAGGGAAATGTACCATAACAGAACATTATAGGACATAAAAAAATGTGGGGAAAAAAACCTTTACCTCCCATATGAATATATAGTTTATCGTAATAAACCTACAAAATCTATGTTAATCAAAAATTTCATTCCAACTATGATGAGAGTATTGATGCAAACAACCTCTCCATATTATATATAATGTATTCACATGAATGCAAAAATTATGATATCAATAAATACCCTGAATAGAACATAGAATTTGTATATGTATATTACATATTCCTATAAATTGAAATTAGTCTCTTGAACATTCTGTTTCATAATATTTAAACAACGGCCTATGAACCATAAATTAACTTCTGGGAAACATCATAATATGTTATAAGATATACTGGTAAATACAACCAATAATACAATATGACTGCCCCTAAATACTAACTAATAGACCTGTTGGTTATATAAAAAAACAGAGAAAAGAAATGGTACATAACCAACACCCCCTAAATTATCATATTTGTGTAACAATTCATAAGATAATCTATTCCAACATATTTAACCCAGGTCTAAATAAACCGCCCAATTTGATTATCCACATATTTTCCATTCGGTTAAGTTTTTGATGCCATCCAGCTTTAAAACCCCTATGAAGGGTTATCCTGTCTATGACAACAAACCGGAAAATTGCTGAAGCATGTTCCAAAGTATGTTTAAATAAGGCATTGGCAACACGTTTGTTCTTTATTGCACTTAGATGTTCCCCTATTCTAAATTTCACTGGTCTCGACGTTTGTCCAACATAAAATGCAGAACAGCTACAGGTTGCCAAATAGACAACCCAGTCTGTACTGCAGTTGGCAAAAACCCTTATTTCAAAAATTCTAGAGGTGTTTTTACTAGAAAATTCTTTGGTTTGCTGCAAATGTTGGCAAGCTGTACAATGACCACAAGGATAACAACCCCTTAATAATTCACCACTTAAAGTTCTTTGTTGTGGTAGACTTGGAATGTATCTTTTATAATGTGTGAAATGTGAATTCATGTTTCTTCCCCGCCGGTAGGAAAATTGACAGTGTTCAGGCAACACCCTACTTAAAACCTCATGTGACAAAAGAATACCCCAATGTTGATTAATGAGATCCCTAAAGCGATTCGTATTGGTACCATAAGTTGTTACTAACCGTATGGGTTGATTGTTACTTAACCTCATACATTCACTGTCATCTGATTTGTAACACAACAAATCCTGACGTGTCAATTTATTAGTTTGTCCTACAGCATTGGTTAGAAGTTGAGATTGATAACCCCGTTGTAAAAATCTGCGAGATAAATCTAGACTACAATCCAAATAATCCTGATCCGATGAACAAATACGTCTAATTCTCATGAATTGAGATTTTGGAATATTGTGGATGGTATGGCGAGGATGAGAACTCTTGGCATGTAATAAAGTATTGTATTTAGGGAATTTTCGATATATAGTAGTTGACAAAGTATTATCTGCAAGTTTGGAAACCTTAACATCCAAAAATACAATCTCTGAATGTTCAATATTAACCGTGAACCGAATGCCAAGAGTATTATTGTTTAAATATTCCACAAACCGAATTAAACATTCCTTGTTTCCACGCCACACCATCCAGCAATCGTCTAGATATCTACGCCAGATATCCAGATGTTGTAGAAATTTGTTATGATGGCCATCATATATATACTTAGCCTCATAATACCCCATGAACAAATCTGCATAGATGGGTGCAAAGGAAGCACCCATTGCAGTTCCCTTGATCTGCCAATAGGCCTTTCCTTCATAATAGAAAATGTTCTTCCGCAGCACCAGTTCAGTTAGTTTAATCAAAAAGTTGTTAAAGGCCAAGGAATAGAGGTTGGATTGATATAACCAATAGGAAACCGCCAAAATTCCCTGATCATGTGGGATACATGTATATAATAAAGCCACATCAAGTGTACAAAGCAGCCAATGAGATTCTAATTGAGAATCATTGATGATGTTAAGGAATTCGGTGGTGTCCTTAATACGGGACCTGATAAGCGTCAGCAACGGCTTCAGATAGTAAGTCAAAAAAGCTGACAATGGTTCCGTTAAGGAACCCCTACCTGAAACTATCGGTCTACCAGGAGGATGTAATGGATCTTTATGTATCTTTGGTAACGTGTATAGGTATTGAGAACTAGGCTCCTTGACCTTAAGTTGCATGCCTACCTGTGTAGTAATAATACCTTGTTGAACCGACAAATCCAAAAAATCATCAATTTCTCTCTTAAAGGATAAAGAAGGATCCACATTTAATGCCATATAAAACTAGAATCTGCTAATTGCCGCAAGGCTTCCTGGTTATATACAGAATGATCCAAAATCACAACCGCTCCTCCCTTATCTGCCATAGTTATTACTATATTATGATTATTGCTAAGTTCAATCAAAGCTTGCCTTTCTGCTGCTGTTAAATTATTTTCAGTAGGCCCATACAAATTAGAATAATGTAACTCTTTCATTATACATTCTCTAAAGATAGACACATGTTTGTTCATGGGGGGAACAAAATTGGATTTCCTAAACCTAAAATCAGATGATCTTTGAGTATTTTCCTGATCTGCAAAAAAGATTTTTAGGTTAAGTATTCTACAAAATTCGTCAACATCTTGTAATAATTGAGTTTCTGAAACCAATGATGAGGGTACAAAGGATAATCCTTTATTCAATAGTTGTGTATGCACAGAAGAAAGTTTAAAAGAAGAAATATTGTGAATATTGTCAATTACTTCACCATTTGTTGTAATAGGGAATGTAAGGTTAAGTTGCCGGAATCTATTTCTGTGTTTCTTGCCACCCCGCCTCCTACCCCTAACTCTAAAGGGGGTGGCTGTTTCCTTTTCGCAGCTGGGGACACCTGACGTGAGAAACTCTCCCCATCCGTGAAAGAGGAAGCCTCCTCCTCTGAAGTAGTGTCAGACGTGGCTTTATGATGTCTTAAAATGGACCTTGGTCTTTTTTTATTAATATTGGTATACCTAGAATCCTGAAATCTAACTGATTTTTGATTTACAAAAGGTTTCCCTTTTTCATAATCCATCAAATCACGATTGAACTTATTGATTTTCCTTTTTGTAAGCTGTTTTTCCAATATTGAAAGGTCCTTGGCCAGGTCTGAAACATGTTGTGAATATGACACCTCAGATCTCAATTTTTCTACCTCCCCACACAAAGTTTCAATTTCGGTGAGTTGACTCTGAATAGTCCTTTCATAGTACCTTAATAGACAATCAACAAAATGCATGGAAGATAAATGTTGTGCCTCAACCCATTCCTTAGAAAGCTCACTATCTATATTAGCCACGATGGGTTGTATACGGACCCTTAATCCCCTGGGGGTGATGTCTTTAATCTTGTAGGCTTTAAAAAGTTTCAAATGCCATACATTGGTACGTAAGGCTTTCATATGTCTGTTAAGCTTAGAAAACATATTATTACATTGAGATTGGCTATCTAGTATTGTCACTAGACTGGACAAGCAGAAGGTTACTGTTAGCTGCCTGTCGGGAGCCAGAATCCGCCACATAACACAAGCACTCAGGTCACTCCAGAACAAGTACAAATATGACTCTGTCATTGTTCATGTTGGTGTGAATGACCTAAGATGTACCTACCTGGACTACATGAAAAGATACTTGGAAGAGCTCTCTGATCATGTAGGCCAGGCTGGTATGACCCTGACCCTGAGTAACTTCCTGCCCTCAGCAAGAATGATACCTCAGTATAAAGAAAAAATTATCAGTTTCAACAATTAGCTAAGCTTCTTGTGTCATTCAAAGGGGATCCAGTGTCTGTCAGCCTGGGATGACATGCTCAACAAGCCACGTTGCTTCGCAAGAGATGGCTTGCACCTGTCATCACTAGGCTTTCAAATACTGGCCAAGGCTCTTGCTGCCCCCATAGTGCCTTTTTTAGGCAAGGCTCAAAAGTCAAACCCACCTCTGTAAATAGCACAATTAACAAAAAACTCAGGGTTATGCTACTCAACACCAGGAGTTTAAATCTCAAAATGCACGCGCTTGAAGCACTCCTCAGTATGGAGAACGTCGACATCTGTGCAGTAACTGAAACCTGGTTCAAGGCTCCAAAGAGCACACCAGCACTACCAGGCTATAACTCGTACCACACGTTTTGGCCACAGAACACGGACCGAAACACAAAAGGAGGGGGTGTATCCATATTCATCAAGGATACCTACACCTCCAGGTTAGTGGCGCAGCATGATACCTCTGAGACCATCCATGTGCAACTAACATCGGGCAAATCTGCAATGCAAATTGTGGCCTGCTACAGATCACCCTCCATGACCCATGACCAGCACTCCACCTTTCTGGAAACACTGGAAAACATGAAGGTCCTACAGAACACCCTGATATTGGGCAATTTCAATTACCCTACCACTAACTGGGAAAACTTCTCGAGTACAAACTCCCAGGCCCAGCACTTCCTGGAATTCATCAACTCAAATGCCCTGGATCAGCTGGTACACTCCCCTACCAGAGGTGAAAACATATTGGACCTGGTCATCACAAACATGGGTGACAGGTGTTCCACACCAGAAGTCAACCTGTCACTGGTTAGATCAGACCATAAACTAATGACTCTGGATGTCCGCACCCCACCACCACCCCCAACTAAGAAAACCACAGTAAAAAACTTTTCTAAAGCAAACTTCACCTTACTTAAGACAAAGGAGGTAAGTTTTACAGCCCCCACGCTAAAGGCTAACACTGCCCAAGATGCAGAAACCTTTACAAATGCACTCTATGAGCACCTACAAAGATACATGGATCATGCCAGCCCTAGCAAAACCAAGACTCACTCCTCTAAGACATGGAAACCAGTCTGGTGGACCCCTGCAATAAACAGGCTATACAATAGAAGGAGGAAACTAGTTAAAAAAAAGCAAATCCCAAGAAGGAAAGACATCCCTGATCAGTAAGAAACTAAGGTCCCTCATAAAAATCATCCAAGGCTAACTTCAAAAGAAAAATAGCCAAGGATTCAAAAGATAACCACAAAGCCTTCTTTAGCTATGTTAAGAATCTAAGTGGCAACTCACAGATATGCACTGAACTAGTGCAAAATAACACACAATATACTGAACCTACTGATATTGCCAACATCTTGGCAGATAGATTCAGTGCAAACTTCACCCCCCTCTCACCCCTAAAAGGGCCCACAACAATACCAGAAAAGTGTAGTGTCCCAGAAATCACAGAAGCACAGGTGAAAATAGCCCTTTTAAAAGCCAAAAACACAGCGTCAATGGGGCCAGATGGTGTCCCAGGCTGCATCTTGCATGAACTACAGAACGAACTAACTCCTCACCTAAACACGCTGTTCAGCCTCAGCCTCTCCACAGGCTACAAGCCCATAGAATGGCACACAGCAATGGTTATTCCATCCGCAAAGGAGGGGTCACAACTGACCCTGGCAACTATCGCCCCATAAGCCTGACTAGCCTGACCTGCAAGGCTATGGAGCGCATCATCATGGAACTCATTAACAAAGACATTGGGAACCTCCCAACAGTTGACCCAACCTAGTTCGGCTTTGTTAAGGGCAGATCATGCCTACTAAACCTGGTTGACTTCTTTGAGACAGTCACCAATGCCATAGATGAGGTAAAGGTTGTTCACACAGCCTACCTTGACCTCGCCAAGGCTTTCAACACCATTCCCCACTTGGGTATTACAGAAAAACCTCATCAGCCTGAACATAAATCCCTATGTCACGAGATGGGTTGCTGACTGGCTTACAGACAGAACTCACACAGTAAGAATAGTGGGCTCCAGGTCCAACTCTAAACCAGTAACAAGTGGTGCCCCGCAAGGCTCAGCCCTGGGACCCCTACTGTTCAGTATATACTTCTCAGAAGTACAGGCAAACACAGGAGGACTATGGCTAACCAAGTTCGCCGGTGACTGCAAACTGGGAGCCATAATTGACTCTGTGGCTGACACGGACATCCTCCAAAAAGGCCTTACTGAAATGGACACCTGGTGTCAAAGTCATAGCCTCAAGCTAAATGCCAAAAAATGCATAGTCATCCCATTTGGGAAAAACAAAAAAACCCATGAATTACCACATAGGTGGCAGCCCCTTAATACAGAAGAGGTAATAAGAGATCTGGGGACCCAGGCAGATAGTAATCTCTCCTTTGACAATCATATTGCCAAAGTAGTTAGGAAATCCTTCTATGTGGCCCATCTAATTACTAAAGGGTTCACATCTAGAAATAAAGAGGTTATAGTGCCCCTCTACTCGTCACTCATCAGACCCATCATAGAGTACAATGCCCCATTTGGTCTGTACCTCACAAGACACTTCCAACAGCTGGAGAGACCACAAAAGTACCACACCAAGAGGATTACTGGCCTCAAACATATGTCCTATGCAGCCCAACTGAAAAAACTCTGGCTGTACTCAGTGGCACATTGCTTATTCAGAAGTGATCTCTGCCTGACTTACAAAGCCATGTCCAACTCAGAATTGATGGATATGCTCCACCTAAAGAAATCCAAGTCACTGCGAGCCATGCGCTCTAGTGAGCTAAACCTCACCACAACAATAAATAGAACATGCTGGAGGGATAGATGTCTGTCACAGAGACTCCCCATGCCTTGGAACAAAATTCCAAACTACATTAGGCAGAGCCCCTCACTAACACTCTTCAAGAGAAACCTTGACGAGTGGATGGGTAACAGAAAATACACCCCTGTGATCACTTCATTGGCTCTGCTTGACAAAGGATCAGTTAATTAATCAGTGGGGTGGTGAAAGCCGACACACTCTGGCTAGGCTTATAAATGCCCTCGGGCGGATAGCCTAGTACCTACCTATGAACCTATTAATTTTGCATCCCAAAAAGATGTGAAACTGTCTAAAAATGTTCTACAACACTGAAATGTCCTTTTCTGGTTTTATCAGGTATAAAATAATGTCATTTGCAAATACAGCCAGCTTTTCTTGACCACCATATCAATTATATACTTGAATGTCTGGGTACCTTATTTTCTTTGCCAGTCGATTTAAATATTAAGCACATAACAAGGGAAAGAGGACACCCCTGCCTGGCTCCTCTGCTCAAACAGAAATTATCAGAGAGGAACCCACCCAATTTAATTTTTCTTCCTTGTTGTAGGCTCCCTAAGCTTAGTGGCAACCCTTTCTATTATCTGTTGCCTGAATTGTTGTGCTAAAATTTTTTGTGCTCTGGAGTTCTTATCAAAAAACAGTTGCTTAACAGCAATCTCTAAACTCATGAAAACAAAATCACCACTCATGCATATTATCAAGGTAATCCCTTATTTTCTGTTTAGTATTCTGCAGTTGCTCCCCCTCTTGTTCTGTGAACTATCCCCCATTCTACAATACATTAATCTTTGTCAGTCCCTCCAAATAATTCTTGTTACTTCTTATTCATCTCTCTTTCCTTTATTTCCACCATATTTTTAAACTCCACTTTAATTTCTTCCAAATCCCTAGCTATATTTTCAGAAGAAATTTCTGTTTTTTTTTCTGATAATTCCACTACCCATTATTTAAATTCCTCTATTTTCAACAGATATGTGGGGTGGGAAAGTGCCAGTGTCTCATTTATATTTCATTACCCTGAATTTTTATGTTAGTTATTATTCGCACATGATCTGAAATAGTTATTAAATGCACATATTCCTGTGAAATATATGTTCTGTCTAGTCTAAATCAGTTTTTGTACCCTTGGGAATAATATGTAAAATTCACTCCAAACTCCTACATTGAATTTGTTCCTTCTATGCCAAATATTTTCATAAATTTCTTCAAAAATCTACCCTCCTTTGTTATATTTTCCTTTCTGAGCCCTCCAGATATGTCTTCACTGCAGCAAATAAAATTCCAGTCCCCACCTTTAAGTAATATATGCTGCTGAATGCTGATTATTTCTCCCAGAATTTTCTTAAGCTTCATTATTGCAGTTTTAGGTGGAATATGAATACATGCCAGTTGAATCTTCCTGCCCTGCCAGTAGTCACTTAGTACTACAAATCAACCATTATTATCATTTTTTATCACTATTGGAGCTCCTCTTGCAATTGATACAAGTTCTCTTTTTTCCTTTGTCCCAGGTATTCTGGTGAATAACCAATCTGAAAACCTTTCTTTATCAAATTCACGTTCAGTTCTTTCCAAATGTGTCTCCTGTGGCATAGCTATTTGAACTCTACATTTTTAATATAGTTCACTACTATTTCTTTTTTGTATATATATATATATATATATATAAGACCATTGATATGTACAGATAATATAGGAAGTGTCATTATCATAAAAAGTTATTATTCCCACCTTTTATGTGTAACAGCTTCTTTGTTAATTGTCTATTTTTGACTTTGGTGTTACATGCATACACTAATGTTTGGCAGGTTGATCTTTAATACAATTGTTTCTTGTCATATCCATTTGAGCCTATGTCACATTTTACAAAACTTTTTGTCTTATTGAAAGCCCTCAAACAACACAAAACATCACCAATACACCCTAAAACCAATTACCTTAATACTAACACAGACATCCATGTACATCTTTAAATACTGAAGTTTTACCCTCATAATAGGCACAACTGTCCCAGCCTGAGAGCCACACTCACAAACTTGGATTAACCTAAACTAAAGGTTTTGCATGCTAAGATGCATGGTACAGCCTGTGCTTCTTCTAAGTGCTGTTTGGTTTTGTCTTATCTTTATAACTCTCCCAGACTGAGAAAACATTATCTCCTACACTGAAAGAAATAAGTATTCTGTTTTTCTTGCTCTTTTTCAGATTGTCTCCATGGAAACATGAGAACCAGATACACAGTTGCTTCTACAAACACTCATTTATTTGCTAGGCAATGTTCTTTTTTATTTATTTTCTTTCTCTTAAAACTTGTTACTAGAGCAAGCCAAGGGCCTTAATCCAGTCATTCCACTATGCAAGAGTAAAAAAGTAAAATCAATTTATCTTGTATCCTGCTCTTTTGGCAAGACTTTTCTTCTTTTTTACATTGCAGTACCTACATTTCTTAAAACTGAAAGAAAGAATAATAAAAAAACAGGCACGCCTGTTTACTTTAGTATTCCCATTACACTCTAAAATAACTGAGTAAATTTTACTTTATACCTGCAGATTATATCATGCTTTATAAAAACACTGCTATTAAGAACATTATTTTACTTACAATTAACTCTTTCCTTCCTCTTCCCCCCTCCTAAATATTCTTCCAAACATTAATGGCATGAACCAGGGCATATGCTTTAGAGTCACCTACAAGTTTAACAAAATCAAAAAGTTCAATATTTTCAGGTTTTCTTGTTCCATTGTGTTTCACAAATATAATTACTGCTTGATAATTCCATATTTGTCAATTTCTGAGCTGCTATTTTTATTCATGTTGATCTCCATCTCCCAAATCCAATCTCTGCTTCATTTCCAACGTACTCCCAGTTCTTCTAGTCAACTTATGCTTTTTTCTGTCTCTCAAGCATTTTCCATTGAAACATTGGAAAAGGCTTCACTGGCATAGTCTCTCTGTGATCTTTATTACCAGAGCCAACGCCATTAGGCTTTTCAGTGAGAGAGGATTGTTTAAGGTCATTGGCTGACTGGGATCACCTGGACTACAGCTTAGAGTAAGCACCTCATTGGTTCTTTTGAGCTTTTTTTTTTAAAGTTGTCTCAGGTTTCAACTTTCTGTTACCTAAGAAGTTAAGTTTGTGAGTGTTTCTGCCATTTCACACTGAGTTACTCAAAGGAAGGACACTGAGCAAACTCGGATCTATAATATGTAACATTAAGTATCCTGTTTTTTGTTTATTTTTTTTTTGAGTTATTTATAGCACTTGGTCTACCACATGCTTTTCTAGCTAGTTTCACTGTGTGTGAGGTATTAACTGGAAATTGTCCACTTTTATTAAGCATCTGTTTGGGTTGTTTGATTCTGATCTCCTGCCAAGGAGAGTGTCATATAACTTATTTGCAGTTAAAAGCATTTTCTTGAGGCTCCTTTATCCATTTAAAACTTTAATTTAAAGGCTCACTGCTGCTCTTCTGCTGTGAGAAACATTTCTGCAGTTTGTTTACTACCCTCCCTCCCTATTTGTATGCTGTTCTTATAGTTGGTGGCTTTGCAGTTGCCTGCCCCTACTGCAAATTTGATCTGGGGCACTCCTCCCAGTCTAGTGTTATTACTTCATTCTACCTAATACAGGGATAACATTTGAGAAGGCCAATCCACTTAGTTTCTACTCCTCCTTTATCTCTTTCCACTTAAAAAAATGTTTCTAAGCTTGTTTCCTGCCTTTCCTGTGGGTAGTCTAGTCTGGATAAAGATTTGCTGTGTCCAGAACTGTTTGTGCGCTTCTGAGCCCCCAAGCCTTTTTGTGTTGGAGGGAAGCCTTCTAGCTTAATTTTGTTTCTTAGAACTAGCCATTTTTTTAGTTTCAGCACTCAAGTCTGTTTCTTTGAGCTCAGCACTTGTTCAGAACTCATTGTAAGCACTAAATAAGCTACAAATTACTACAGCACTCAACTTTACTCACTTGTCTAGAGGAAAACAATTTCTAGTACTTAACAAATAAGCACCTATCCAGGCATGTCTAAGGGTCAGCTCCTGGTGTATTCTCCTGTCTACCTGATGAATATGGGCATCTTAGAGCAATGCAGCAATTGCCTCATCTACACAGGCAACCCTCTACTCCTACCACATAACACTACAACCTGTGAGAGATGCACTTATATAGCCAAACTGGAAGCAAAGCTCTCTTCACCCAAGACTGGACTAGACAGTCAAGAGGAGAAGGTAAACACTTGCACCACACCACACTCATCACAGTCCCTCAAAACTACACCACCAAAACAAAAAACACACCTACATTCACAGAGATTCTCAGTAAAAACCTGCCCAATCAACAGGGACATCTAAAGCAGAAACACAAGCAATCTCCAACCCCCAACACAACCCAAATGACACATAGCCCACAAACTCATTGTGCCACTCAACCACAGCCCATAAAGCATAACAATGTACCCAACACTCTAGTCATAGGTCACTCTATAGTCAGGCACACTGATGTTCCACTCACCAGGCTAAACAAGGAGAAAGTTACTGTCAGCTGCCTGTCAGGTGCCAGGATCCACCACATACTCCATGCACTCAGGTCACTCCACAATAAATAAAAATATGACTCTGTCATTGTCCATGTTGGTGTGAATGACCTGAGACGTACCTCCCTAGACTACATGAAAAGGGACATGGAGGAGCTGTCCGATCTTGTAGCCCAGGCAGGTATGACCCTAGCCCTGATTAGCATCCTGCCATCACCCAGAATGATACCACAGTACAAGGACAAAATGATTGACTTCAACAATTGGCTAAGCTTCTGGTGTCATTCTAAGGGGATCCAGTATCTGTCTGCCTGGGATGACATGATCGACAAACCACTATGTTTTGCCAGAGATGGCCTGCACCTGTCACCCCTGGGATTCCGGATACTGGCTAAGGCTCTAGCCAACCTTATAGTGCCTTTTTTAGGCAAGGTTCAAATGACAAATTCACCACCATAACAGGTGCAAGCAAGCAGAATCTGAGGGTATTGCTACTCAATGCTAGAAGTCTAAACCTCAAAATGCACTCACTGGAGGCACTCCTTAAAATGGAGAACATCGACATCTGTGCAGTGACAGAGACCTGGTTCAAGGCTCCAGAGAGTACCCCTGCATAACCAGGCTATAATTAATACCACACCTTTCGGCCACCTAACCTGGACCAAAACACTAAAAGCAGAGGTGTGTCCATATTCATTAAGGATATCCATACCTCCAGGCTAGTTGCTCAGCATAATGCATCAGAGATTATCCAAGTGCAACTAAATCTGGGCAAGACCGCAATCCAAATTGTAGCTTGCTACAGATCCCCCACTATGCCCCAGGATTCCCACTCCTTATTTCTTGATACACTGGAAAATATTAGGGTACAACCTAACACCCTAATAATGGGTGATTTCAACTACCCCACCATTAACTGAGAAAACTACTCATTTACCAACTCTTGTACTCAACGTTTTCTGGAATTCATAAATTCCAATGCCTTGGATCAACTTATCCACACCCCCATTAAATTGAAATCCAAAGCTTTTATTATAAATGGGTAAGCGCTTACCCATTTATAATAAAAGCTTTGGATTTCAATTTAATGGTGGTCCGGCACTTGTCATTGTGCTACTGGATTTATTGTTTAACAGTTTGTGGTTGTTTGTGGAGTTTATCCACACCCCCACCAGGGGCAGCAATATCCTAGACCTGGTTATTACCAACATGAGCAACCGGTGCTCCACACCAGAAGTCAATTTCTCGTTGGTCAGATCCGACCACAAGCTAATCACCCGAGATATCCACATCCCTCCCCCACCCCCCTTTAGGGAAACCACCATAAAAAATTTCTCCAAAGCCAACGTCATGCTTCTTAAGACAGAAGTGGCAAACTTCACGACATCCAAGGTGATGGACAATAGAGGTATGACTGCTGAATCCTACACAAATGCACTTTATAAGCACTTACATGAGTGCATGGATCGTGCAATCCCTAACAGAACCAAGATGCTATCCTCCAAAAAAAAGGAAGCCAATCTGGTGGTCCCCTGCCATAAGCAAACTCTACAACAGAAGAAAGAAACCGTTGCAAAAAAAGAGTAAAATCCCATGATTGGAGGAACTCCCTGGTCAGCCACAGTAAGAAGATAAGATCCCTCAAAATCCTCCAAAGCTAGTTATGAAAACAAAATCGTCACTGACTCTAAAGACAACCACAAAGCATTCTATAGCTATGTCAAGAATCTCAATGGCAACGCTCAGATCTGCTCTGAGTTACAGCACAATGGCACTAAATATACAGACCCAACTGATATTGCCAACATCCTGGCAGATAGATTTTGTGCCAACTTTACCCCCCTCTCATCCCTTAAAGGGCCCTCCATTTTTCCAGGTTTTTTTATATAGTCTATAATTGTTTCATTTATTTTAATCAGCTCTGAGTTCATTTGACTTATTTTTCCTCTAGGTTACTGGAATTCATGTCTTGCACCAAAACTCCAGCTTGCAGTTTTTTGCTGAACAGCTGTAGAATACTTCCCACTCAGTGTTTTTTCCACACCTTTTGTGATTGATTTTCTTTCAGGTTGTCTGGATTTCTTTTGTGCTGGATCCAGGGCAGTGCATTCACTAGCCAGTTAATTAACGTTACCCAAAACATTCTCTCTGTGTCTCTCTCTCTCTCTTATTATTTCACAGGAGGGAGACTAGAAATGGTATCCAACTATGGTGAGGGAAATGCTTTAGAAGACAGTGAGGGATGTTATCAGAATTAGTGAAAAACCCATGGTAATAAGACTCCAATGTAAGGATATGGCAATACACAGCAGGATTGTGACAGCAAGGAAAATAATTCATTCAGGCAACATTTGCAGGACCTGCTAGACAAAGTAAGACAACGTGAGTTCATGTTGACAATGGCAGCCTCAATGTACATTGTGACAGACAGAATATAATATGAAGACTGCCCAGGTCCACATTGGTGGGGTAACAGGAAGAATATTACCCAACTTTACCCCCCTCTCATCCCTTAAAGGGCCCATGTCTATACTGGAAGAATGTAAAGTTCCTGTAATCCCAGCTGCACAGGTAAAAAACAAACTCTCCAAAGCCATGAACACAGCATCCATGGGACCTGACAACATCCCAGGCTGCGTTCTACATGAACTACAGAATGAACTGGCACCCCACCTAAGTACCATGTTCAATCATGGCCTCACCTCAGGCTATGTGCCCACTGAATGGCGCACAGCAACTTTTATCCCACTCCACAAAGGGGGTGCCACCACAGACCCCAGAAACTACTGCCCCATTAGCCTGACAAGCCTGGTCTGCAAGGCTATGGCACTTATCATCATGGAACTTATAAACAATGACATTGGTAATCTCCAAACTCTGGACCCCATCCAGTTTGGGTTTGTAAAAGGCAGATCATGTCTCTTAAACCTGATAGACTTCTTTGAAGCGGTCACCAAAGCCATAGATGAGGGTAAGGTGGTTCACACAGACTATCTAGATCGCACCAAGGCTTTCAACACATCCCCCACTCTGCAATTATAGATAAACTCACTAAACTAGGTATAAATCCCAATGTCACAAGATGGGTTGCCAACTGGCTCACTGACAGAACCCACACTGTGAAAGTGGCAGACTCCAAATCCAACTTCAGACCAGTGACAAATGGAGTACCACAGGGTTCAGTCCTGGGTCATCTCCTGTTTGGTATCGACTTCTCTGAAGTAAAGGCTAACACAGAAGGTCTTTGGCTAATGAAGTACGCAGATGACTGCAAACTAGGAGCCATAATCAAAACTCCAAAAGATGTGGACATCCTACAAAAGGGCCTCGCTGAGACAGATGCCTGGTGTCAAAGCCATGGTCTCAAGCTCAATGCCAAAAAGTGCATTGTCATCCCTTTTGTTAAAAACTCTGTACCCATGAACTACCACACAGGTGGTAATCTACTTAACACTGAGAGTGTGATAAGAAACCTTGGGACACAGGTGGACAGTAGTCTCTCCTTTGATAATCACATTGCCACAGTAGTCAGGAAATCCTTCTACATGACACACCTCATCACAAAAAGGTTTCTCATCCAGGAAAAAAGAGGTCATTGTTCCCCTGTACTAGTCACTCATTCGACCCGTTATAGAGTACAATCCCCCTTTTGGTATGTACCTCACAAGACATCTAAAACAACTGGAAAGGCCACAGAAACACACCACAAAGAGGATTACCAGCCTCAAACAGATGCCCTACACAGACCATCTCAAAAAATTGCAGCATTACTCCATTGCATATCGCCTACTCAGACGCGGATCTCTGCCTAACACAGAAAGCTATGTCAAACCCAGAGCTTTTGGACATGCTCCACTTAAGGAAATTCCAATCCCTCCAACCTACATGCTCTAGGGACCTAAACCTTGTCACCACAATAACCAGAATATGCTGGAGGGATAGATTCCTGTCCCAGAGACTTCCTATACTCTGGAACAAACTACCTATCTATATCAAACAAAGCTCCTCATTAGCACTCTTCAAGAAAAATCTTGATGATTGGATGGGAGATAGGAAATTCACCCTGGGGATCACTTCTGTGGCTCTGCTTGACAGTGGCACAGGAAAATAATTTTCTTGGGTGGCGAAAGCCAGGGTACCTTTTGGCTAAGCGTATATAGGCCCTAGGGCCAATAGCCTAGTACCAACCTATGAACTTATGAAAGACTTCAGTTTCATAACTCACTTTTTGTTGGACAAACATTTGTATTTCCTCCTTAGCATGCTCTGCACTAAAAAATGATTTTGTCCCTCCAGAAAAAAATACTCTGAAAACAGTTGGGTACAGCAGCTTTAATCACATGCTTGCTTTTTAACATTCCCTGAATAGCAGAATAAATTTACTCCTCTTCTGCCTGGTGTACAGCGAGTAATCATTTTGACAAATACTCTACTGTCTCCTACTTTCAATACTTTGTCCTTCTACCACAGCTTTGTCATAATCAACTCCTTGTGCTGGTAGGATTGCATTTTTACTATTAAAGGTCAGGGCTGCTTTCTCATGGTCAGGTTAGGAGCATGCACGTGATGTGCCCTTTCAATTAACAACTCCTGCTGTTTAATACCAGTCCAGTTGCTTATTTGTGCTTTCATAATACTAATACAGTCTGTTCCTTCCAGCTTCTCTGGTACAGCAGAAAATCTTCGGTTTTCCCTATGTGATCTGTCTTATAATTCTATTTTTTGAAATATCTCCTCTTGAGCACTCATATTCAGCCAACCTTTTCTTTATTTTGACCTCCGATTTTTGCAGTTTTATCACCTCATCTGAATATCTTTTTAAAGCTTCCTCCATTTTTCCAGGTTTTTTTATATAGTCTATAATTGTTTCATTTATTTTAATCAGCTCTGAGTTCATTTGACTTATTTTCCTCTAGGTTACTGGAATTCATGTCTTGCACCAAAACACCAGCTTGCAGTTTTTTGCTGAACAGCTGTAGAATACTTCCCACTCAGTGTTTTTTCCACACCTTTTGTGATTGATTTTCTTTCAGGTTGTCTGGATTTCTTTTGTGCTGGATCCAGGGCAGTGCATTCACTAGCCAGTTACTTAACGTTACCCAAAACATTCTCTCTCTGTCTCTCTCTCTCTCTGTGTCTCACTCGCTCTCTTATTATTTCACAGGAGGGATACTAGAAATGGTATCCAACTATGGTGAGGGAAATGCTTTAGAAGACAGTGAGGGATGTTGAATTAGTGAAAAACCCATGGTAATAAGACTCCAATGTAAGGATATGGCAATACACAGCAGGATTGTGACAGCAAGGAAAATAATTCATTCAGGCAACATTTGCAGGACCTGCTAGACAAAGTAAGACAACGTGAGTTCATGTTGACAATGGCAGCCTCAATGTACATTGTGACAGACAGAATATAATATGAAGACTGCCCAGGTCCACATTGATGGGGTAACAGGAATAAAAAGAGAGGCCATTTTAGACATCTGTCTGGCAAATGGATTGATAGAGGCCAACATGTGGTTTAGCAAGAGACAGTCACAAGATCACATACAAGGGTGGCCAAAATGTAACTCAGGTAGACTTCCTCCTAGTAAGGAAAGGGTACATGGTAGAATCAGCAATTGGAAAGTCATCCTCAATGAAACAGTCAGCCCAGAGCATAAAACACTGCTTGCTAAAATTAGCTGCAGTCAGTGGTCAGAGAAGGCTCCAAGATCAACACCACCAGGCTGGAGACCTGGATGATGACTAGACAGAGTGCAAGACTTCATGGAAATACTCAGGACTCAAGCATCTCCGGAAGAAGAGAAAATAGGCAGAGATAAAGAATGGCAGTGTCTCAAAGCAGCATGTGTGAGGACTGTGGAATAGATGTGCAGTTGAGAAAACTATAGAAATAAGGTACACAAGGAAAGCTGTTAGTGAAATGCACAAGACCAGGAAGTCAACAAAAGAAAGGAGTACTACAGGAAAAAGTGGGAGAGGGAGAGAGAAAAGGCAGGCCAGACTAAGAAGAAATACTGTTTGGCTAAGAAAGAAAAAGAGAGAAGTTATAATAGCAAAGAGCAAGGCATCAGAGGCACTCTACCAACTTATGGCTACAAAGGAAAGACAAAAAAATAAATAAGATCAAGATTCTACATAACTGATTCCAGAATCAACCTGCACACCAGTACACAGGACATCAAAAGCAGATGAAAGGAGTACTTCCACTAGTTTCTGAATAAAGAAAACCCAACAGAAACTCCATTGCCCCAGAAACAGCCTATGGTAAGCAGCAGGCAGTATGATCAAGGTTTTGGGTGAGTTAGGGGAGAAATGACTCCTGACAATAATCACAGCAGTATGAACAGAAAGGCATATCCCACATGACTGGAGAATTAGCCTACTAGAGCCAGTGTACAACAACAAAGGAGAAATTCACAACTGTAGGCAGTATGGAATTATCAAACTCACACTGCAAGAAAGTTCTAGACAGGGTGCTAAGCATGTAGATTAGTAGAAAGTAAGATGGGAGACCAGCAGTTCAGAATCAGATTAGGATGCAGCATAAGGAACAAGTAAACAGCTTCAAGTACCTAGGGGGAGGTTGAGGAGAAGAAAAATCTGAATGAGGACGTCAAAGCTAGAATTAGATGAGCTGCAGTCAACTGGCACAGTGCATCAGGGGAGTGTATGACAGAAGAATGGCAAATAAACTGAAAAGTAGGGTGTACAAAATGGGGCTACATCAGAACATTGAAGTTTTAAAACTTCGAATATTCTAATATCGACCCGTTTTGAGCGAACGCTAAAAATAGCGAAGCTGCAGAACGCCGAATTCTTTCTTAGGGAATGAATTCGGTTGGCTGGTTCTGTGGATTCGCTATTTTCAGCGCTGTGGTGGAAATTTACGGGTCGGGTTCAGGTAAGTGTGCGATTGTGTGGATGTTAGGATTAGGGTGCGAGTTAGGTGAGTTAGGGTTAAGGCACGGGTTAGGTGAATTAGGGTTGGGGCGGGTTAAGTGAGTTAGGGTTAGGGCGCAGGTTAAGTGAGTGTGCGATAGTGACGGACCTTAGGGTTAGGGTTTGGGTTAAGGTAACTGGATAGATGGTAGTGTATGTATAGTTTAGTGTAGGGTTAGTTGTAGGATTATAAGTGCATGTGTGTGTATTGATGTTTTTTAGGTGTGCTTGTGTGTATGTGTTTCAGAATAGTGAATTTTTTCCCAAGGAAAAAAAAATCACTGTTCTGAATATTCGATATTATGTGATTTAGATATTTTAGGATCAATTAAATAGCGTTCGCTATTTTCATCTTTTGATAACATGATATAAATGCTACAAACAGTGTTACAATCATTAGTACTGCATAGTATGAAACCTGGATAGTGAAGGCACAGCAGTTGAGGAAGCTAGAGGAGATGGAGAAGAAGTGCCTGTGATGAATGGTAGGATGCACACTGTGGGACAGATGAAGAAAAAGGACATCAAAGCAGAAGCCTAAGTAGCTCAAGCTGCAGAGGTGGTCAAAGAGCACAGCTTGCAGTGGTTTAGGTACATGCAGTGAACAGATTACAGTGGTTCGAACACGTGTAGAGAACAGATTACAGTGGTTTGAGTACATGTGCAGGAAACCATAAAACAATCTGGTGAAGATGATTTGGGACAGACAAGAAGAAGGCAGGAGGAAAACCCAACAAAGAGATAGATGGATTTTGAGATAGAAGATCTGCTAGTCAGACATGACTGTCAAAGAAGGTAGAAGAGTACCACTCAACTGAGAAATATTGTGAGAGTTGATGCGACATCCCAACCCCATGCAGAAAATGGGGGGGGTGATGATACATTCATGCATAGTTACATGCATACTACTAGTACTTTGAGTTGAATATTATAAACTTTCAACATTTCGGCATTTCAGGATTTTGCATTTAGTATTATGATTTACAAGATACTATTACTCAGTAAGTTGGCACATACCTTTATATATGTGTGTGTGTGTGTGTGTGTGTGTGCGTGTGTGTAGATTACAATCATCTACAGCAGATATCCAGATGTAATCCCACTGATAGCTTAATACACAGAAACAAAAAAAGACCTTCCTTGCTTTCATAGAAGAAAATGAAAGGTATAGATGGGGTTGGGAGGGTGGCCTAATGGTTAAGGTGTTTGCCTTACAAACACAAGGTACAGGGTTTGAATCTCACAGGGGATAATTGGCTAGGCTTAAAATGGCTTGCAAGGGCAAATAGCCTAGTACTAATCTAGCTATGAACCCATGTACTTACAATGTCCATGATAAATGAGCATCTGATTTTTGTCTAGTATAATACATTGGTTGTCAGATTCAATTAGATCTGACCTCAGCACCATCTCTGAAGCTTCACAGATTCAGGGTTCTGACTCTTCCCCTACATATGATATCGGCCACTCCAGCTTAGTACTTCAGATCGAGTTTGCCCCACCGGCTAGAAAATTTAGAGATACAATAACCCTTTTAAGGCTAATTGCTAACTTGAAAGGAAATATCTGGGACAGGATCACAATCTAATAGGACTGTTCACAAACAGGATACAAATGAAATCCATTTGGTCACAAGAAGCCAAAAGATAATAGTTTGGAAAGGGGCTGAGGGAGGGAGGTTGAGCCTAGTGAAAATCACACAGCATGCATTTATCATTATGGTAAGTATATAACTTTCATATCCAATGTTTATTTTCATACAGTTCAACACATAGGACAGATCCTCAAGTTGTTTTACCTGGGTGGTATCAAGGAAGGATGTTCTTGAGAATGATGGAACAAAAGGAGAAACGTGACCTGGATCTATTTATTTAACATTTGTTTACTAGGAATGTCTGACTAGGATAGAGCTCATTTTCAGTGGAGGCCCAGGGAGAAATGTTTCAGATGCACATCTTCAGAATTTGGGAGGAAACTCATGCAAATGCAGGGAGGACGTGCAGACTCCAAACAGAAGACACCCCAGCCAGGAATCGAACCAGAGAACCTCTTACTGTGAGGCGACAATGCTAACCACTGTATCACTGCACCGCCCAAACTGGATTGTACATCCAATTTATAGAGAGACACAAAGGAGATCAAGTTCACCGGTACAAATATCATCAGTGGGAAGTCTCTTCATAAAAGCTGTTACAGTGGCTATTGCTCTTCGGGAATGAGCTTTACTCTTTGATTGCAGGGATAGACTATTTTTTAGTGTACATAAAGAAAATACAGTCTGATAACCATTTTGAAAGCCATTTTGAAAGAGTAACCTTAGAAACTGCTTTGCACAATTTAGTTTTAGAAAAGGCTATTAACAAATGGTCAGATTTCCTGAGGTGTTTTGTTCTGTGAAGATAAAATCTTAGTTGGTAAACATCCAACATATGCAGAGTATATTCATCTTTGTTGGAGTATTTGGGAAAAAAACACTGGTAGGAGGATTTGTTTCAGATGCCACCTTTGGAAAAAAGATACATTACTCCTTAAGAAAACAGTCTCTGGAAATTCAGGTAAGGGGGGGGGGGTTGGAAGAAAAGGCCTGTACTTTTGAAATTCGTCAGGTAGATATAACAGCCTCAAGAAAAAGGATCTTCAAAGAGAGGAACTTAAATTTGCTTAACCTACTGGTTTAAATGGTGGTTGAGTTAAAGCTTGGGACAAAAACAGTAATATCTCATAAGGACTGTATCTCTGATTAGCAGTCATAGAAAAAATGTAGGTTCATAGGTAGGTACTAGTCTATCTGCCCGAAGGCATTTATAAGCCTAGACAGAATATGTTGGCTTTCGCCACCCCCTCAGATTAGTTTCCTGTGCCTCTGTCCAGCAGAGCCAATGAAGTGATCCCTGGGGTAAACTTTCTGTTTCCTATCCACTCGTCAAGGTTTCTCTTGAAGAGTGTTAGCAAGGCGCTCTGCCTAATGTAGATTGGAATCTTGTTCCAAAGCATGGGAAGTCTCTGAGACAGGAATCTATCCCTCCAGAACGTCCTATTTATTGTTGTGGTGAGGTTTAGATCCCTAGAGTGTGTGGCTCAAGGGGATATGGTTTTCTTTAGGTGGAGCATGTCCATCAATTCTGGGTTGGACATGGCCTTGTATGTCAGGCAGAGATCATCTCTGAGTAGGCAGTATGCAACTGAGTACAGCTGGAGTTTCTTCAGTTGAGCTGCATAGGGCATCTGTTTGAGATCAGTGATCCTCTTGGTGAGGTATTTCTGTGGTCTTTCCAGCTGTTGCAGGTGTCTTGTAAGGTACATCCCAAATGGGGTGTTGTGCTCTATGATAGGTCTGATGAGTGATGAGTAGAGGGGCACAATGACCTCTTTTAATCTGGATGTGAACCCTTTTGTGATTAGGCGGACCACATAGAAGGATTTTCTAACCACTTTGGCAATGTGATTATCAAAGGAGAGATTACTATCTACTTGGGTCCCCAGATCCATTATTATGTCTTCCGTATTTAGGGGACTAGGGTACTTTGTTTTTTACAAAGGGGATGACTATGCACTTTTTGGCATTTAGCTTGAGGCCATGATTTTGACACCAGGTATCCGTCTCAGTGAGACCCTTTTGGAGGATGTTTGTGTCAGCCGGAGTGTCAATTATAGCCCCTAGTTTGCAGTCGTCTGTGAACTTGGTCAGCCATAGTCCTCCTGTGCTTGCCTGGACCTCTGAGAAGTATATGCCAAACAGGAGGGGTCCTAGGACTGAGCTCTGGGGAATGTCACTTGTAACCGGTTTAGAGTCAGACCTAGCTCCCACAAGTCTCACCATGTGGGTTCTGTCCGTGAGCCAGTTGGCAACCCATCTTGTGATGCAGGGGTTTATGTTCAGGCTGGTGAGCTTGTCTATAATACCAGAATAGGGAATGGTGCCGAAGGCTTTGCGAGGTCTAGGTAGGCTGTGTATACCACCTTTCCCTCATCTATAGCCTTGGTAACTGTTTCAAAGAAATCCATCAGGTTCAGGAGGCATGGTCTGCCCTTAATAAAGCTGAACTGGGTAGGGTCCAGTGTTTGGAGGTACACACCGTCTTTTTTAATGAGTTCCATGATGATGTGCTCCACAGCCTTGCAGACCAAGTTAGTCAGGCTTATAGGGTGATAGTTCCCGGGGTCTGTTGTGGCTCCACCTTTGTGGAGCGGAATAACCGTTGCTGTGCACCACTCTATGGGTACATAGTCTGTGGAGTGGCTGAGTTTGAACAGTTTTTTTAGGCGAGGGGTTAGTTCATTTTTGGGCTTGTGTAGGATGCAGCCTAGGACACTGTCTGGTCCCATTGATGCTGTGTTTTTGGTTTTGGAGAGGGCTGTTTTAACCAGAGTGTCTGTAATTTCAGGGGCTCTACATTCTTCTGGTATGGTTATGGGCCCTTTTGGGGATGAGGGGGGGTGAGGTTTGCACTGAACCTGTCTGCCAGGATGTTGGCGATATCAGTTGGTTCAGTGTATTTTATGCCATTCTGCACTAACTCCAAGCAAATCTGAGCATTGCCACTTAGATTCTTGACATAGCTAAAGAATGCCTTGTGGTTATCTTTGGAGTCCTTGGCAATTTTTCTTTCAAAGCTAGCCTTGGATGAATTTATGAGGGATCATAGTTTCTTGCTGATACTGATCAGGGATGTCTTCCTTATTGGGATTTTACTCTTTTCTATACTTGTTTATGGCAGGAGTCCACCAGACTGATTTCCTTTTCTTGGAGGAGTGAGTCGTGGTTTTGCTTGGGATAGCATGATCCATGCATTCTTGTAGGTGCCCATATGATGCATTAGTAAAGGATTTTGCAGCTTGGACAGTATTATCCTTTAGCATGGTAGCTTTGAAACTTTCCACTTCAGTCTTAAGTAATGTGAAGTTTGCTTTTGAAAAGTTTGTCACGGTGGTTTCCTTGTCCGGGGGGGGGGGGGTGCATATCCAAAGTGATTTGTTTATGGTCAGATCTAACCAGCAAGGGGTTGACCTCCAGTGTGGAATACCGATCACCCATGTTGGTGATGACCAGGTCCAATATGTTGTCACCTCTGGTGGGAGTGTTGACCAGTTAATCCAGGGCATTTGAGTTTATAAATTCTAGGAAATGTTGGGCAAGGGAGTTAGCACTTGAGTAGTTCTCCCAGTTAATGTTTGGGTAATTGAAATCGCCCAATATTAGGGTGTTTGGTACGATCTTTATGTTTCCCAGTGTTTCCAGAAACATGGAATGGGGGTCCTGGGACATGGTGGGTGATCTGTAGCAAGCTACAATTTGAATTGCAGTTTTGCCCATTGTTAGTTGCACGTGGATGATCTCTGAAGCATCGTGCTGTGCCACTAACCTGGAGGTGTGGGTATCCTTCATGAATATTTTGTATTTCAGTCCGGGTTCTGTGGCCGAAATATATGGTATGAGTTGTAGCCTGGCAGTGCTGGGGTGCTCTCTGGAGCCTTAAACCAGGTCTCTGTCAATGCGCATATATCGATTTTCTCCATAATGAGGAGTGCCTCGAGTGCGTGCATTTTCAGGTTTAGACTTCTGGCACTAAGTAGCATTACCCTCAGTTTTTTGTTACTTGTGCTATTTATGGTGGTGGGTTTGTCTTTTGAGCCTTGCCTAAAAAAGGCACTATGGGGGTGGCAAGAGCCTTGGCCAGTATTTGAAAGCCTAAGGGTGACAGGTGCAAGCCGTCTCTAGCAAAAAGCAGCATGGCTTGTCGAGCATGTCCTCCCAGGTGGACAGACACTTAGTCAATGGTTGAAATTGATAATTTTTTTCTTTATACCGTGGTATCATTCTTGGTAAGCGCAGGATGCTACTCAGGGTCAGGGTCATACCGGCCTAGGCTACGTGATCAGAGAGCTATTCCATGTCTCGTTTCATGTAGTCCAGGGAGGTATGGCTCAGGTCATTCACACCAACATGGACAATGACAAAGTTATATTTGTACTTTTTCTGGAGTGACCTGAGTGCTTGTGTTATGTGGCGGATCCTGGCACCTGACAGGCAGCTAACAGTAACCTTCTCCTTATTCAGCCTAATGAGTGGGATGTCAGTGTGCCTGACTATAGAGTCACCTATTACTGGTATGTTATTTTGCCTTAAGGGCTGTGATTGTGTGGCACACTAGTTTTGTGAAGTTTGTGTTTCATGGTTTGTGTTGATGGGGGTGGAGGTTGCTTGGATGTCTGCTTTGGAGGTCTCTTTTGCAGATTTTTATTTAGAGTCTCTGAGTATGTTTTAGTGTACTTATGTGTGTGTTTTGCCAGTGTTGGTTTAATGGGTCTATGTGAGACTGGTGGTGTGATGCAAGTATTTTCCTTCTTCTCTTGACTATCTGATCCAGTCTTGGGTTGAGAGAGCTTAGCCTCCAATTTGGCTGTATAATTGCATCTCTCGCATGTATTAGTGTTTGGTGGCAGGAGGAGAGGGTTGTCTGTGTACATGAGGCAGTTGTAACATTGCCTCAAAATGCCCAGATTCACCAGTTGGACTTGGGAGTACACCTGAAACAACTGTTTTACTGAATGGCTGGTAAGGTTGAATAGAGAGCCTTGTCCTTCTGTACAGTATAGGGGGGTCTAGTGCTAGGGTTTATAAGTGCTTGCTATGAGTTTTGAGCAAGTACCGGGCTGAGAAATGAATGGCTTGAGTGTTTAAGTTGAAAGTATGTCTAGCTCCAAGGGAAAAACCTGAAGAGGAGACTTTGTGGAGCCGGGAATAGTTATACCCTAGCTAACTAGCACTGCTCACCGTGCAAAACCGGGAAAATGCGTTTTTTATAGCAGGGAAATAAAAGAGATAGAAATTAGCCCAAAATGGCCAATAAACTACTAATTTCTGGGCTGAAACCACTCATCCAGGGACATATAAGCTGCTCAAAGCTCTCCTCTCTCACAAGTGAACAGAGAAACTTCCTTCTATCCAAGTAAGGTATGGGCAAGCACAGAGATTTGTAACACAGCCCTGAATTCAGCACTAACCTGAAAACTGGACTATACTAGCTTATAAATGCAGGAAACAACTATATTTGTTTGGTTTTTGGTTTTTTTTTTTTTCAGAAAATAAAGCAGTTACAATAAAAAAAACACTTTAAATGCACAGAAAAGGATACTTATTCTTATATATCTCAGATCAGAGTTGTAGTCAATGCCCCTAATAATAAAGTAGGGTAGGAAGAAACACAAATACAGTAAAAGCAGATGAATAAAGTGCAATTTATCTCTCTCTCTCTATATATATAAAACAATAGAAAATAAACAAACTGATTTAAACAAGTTACCCAATTAACCAGAAAAAGCTCAAAACTGAGCCCTGTTCCAGCAGTCTTCAATCAGACTAACTGCACACTCCTGCCACTAGGGTGCAGAGGAACCTTCCCCAAAAAAGATGGCTTGGATCAGTGCTCAAGTTATACAAACAAAGCTAGATTCAGCAGGCTTGAATCTGGTCTATGCTACAGCAACAAGGTGCACCAATTTCAGAAATAAACAGTTCAAATAAGCAGGCACAATAAGCCTGTGACCAGAAATTCTCAGCTCAGAAGGGCAGAATCCAGACTCTCTTTCCACAAGAGTGCAGACCATAAACCTTCTTAATGTAGAATAACTAGCCTGAAGTCCAAGTGCTTAAACCAGAACTAATACACTTTCAGAATAGCAGACACTGAGCCTTCATATGGCAATCCCCAGCTTAGAAGGATGTAAACTACCTGTCCTGCCACAACAGTGCAGAGCACAAACCTTCTTAATGTAAAACAACCAGTATGAAGCCCAAGTGCTTAAACCAATAGATATGAATAACAGTTGCAATTTAATCAGGCTACTACTAAGCAGTAATAAATGCAGCAGAATAAATAAAATTGAGTACTTTTAAGAAGAGGCAAAAACAAAAAGTAGGAGGAAACACAAATACAGTAAAAGTAGATGAATAAAGTGCAATTTTATTTTTGTTAGTAAAGTGCAAGGAGAGAGGAAGGAAGAACCTAAGTGGGTTGGCCTTCTCAAATCTTCTCTCTGTATTAAGTAGAGTGAACACTAGACTCAGGATATGATCTCTCTGTACTCAGTTAAGTGAGCAAATGAGATGGACCCAGGAGGAGTGTTCAAATACAGACTTACAGGAGGGGTGGGCAATTCCAGAGCCACCAACACTAACACCAAGACAAGAACAGGGAGAAAATGAAATACAGTACTTTTAAAACTGCAAGTTTGTACTTAACAGAAGACTAAAATACAGTACTACAAGTTTGCACTTAACTTCAGCTTCTAATGCAGGTGATTGTAGCCAACCAAGTCTCTCAGAAATTGAGCATAAAATTAATTTTCAAACTTTGTGGCTAGCACTTAAAGTACAGAGGAAGCCCTCTAGGCTAACAGTTAAATATCAGATAACAAAGAAGTGAGTAGACCACCACCCCCTCTTATAGCAGAGTTTTCCTCAAAAAGGCTTTTGAAACTTTTAGAGATGTTATGGAGGTGTCATTCTGACCTATCTCTAAATTTGAAATTGCAGCCATTTGCACTTTATTAGTAGAAAAAATTGGAACCAGTATGAAATAGCTCAGACAGAAACTCCAGTATGGAAGGGAAAGGAGCAGAAAATGGATCTATTATTTTTGCCATAGCCCGGATGGAAAATTGTGTCCCATTTGCTATGATAAACCTTTTTTGTGGATTGGTTTTGGAAGGCTCAACTAATAGGAACAACCGCTGCTGGAAGCCTGGCATCTCTGGTCAGAGTCAGTACTGGAGGAACCAAGCTGTTAGTTTCATGGATTTCTGGTCCAGAGGAAGCAATCCGGTTAGGTGTATCAAGAGATTTGTATACCGATCCAACATCCATGAGGGTGTACTAGTAAAAGCCACAGGGCAGGGAATCATGTTTGTCGGGGGCCAGAAGGGAGCAATGAGAATCACTCTGGCCTTGCATTTTCTTGTTTTCTGTATGAATTTGTGCGTTAGGGGTAGTGGGCAAAATTTATAAAGGAGAACCAGGAGCCAAATGTGGATCAGAGCATCCTTCAGTGACCATCCCTGTGGAAGGATCAGGGCAAAGTAACAGCTGCACTTGCTGTTCTGGTAGGATGCAAAAAGGTTGCAACAGGGTTGGCCCAAGTGGTGGGACATCAAGGCCATCACTGTTAGATTGAAAAACCACTTATGAGGCATTAAGACAGTGTTGTTTAATTTGTCCACTAACACAATGGATGTCTCTGGATGTGCACTGCTATTAGAAATCGGTGCAAAGACATCGCCCACTGCCAAACTCACATGGCTTCCCAATAATGAGAGTACGAGCAAGTTCCTCCCTGTTTGTTGATGTACCAGACTGCTGCCATGTTGTCCATCTGTATACAAATCTCACCCTTGGGGAAAGTATCCTGAAAAGCTTGCAATGCTAGGAAGACTTCTTTCACTTCCAAGACACTGATGTGAAGATTGGCCTCTCGGTGCGTCCAAGAACTTTGGACCATTCTCCCTTCAAAATGTCCCACCCTAGAAGGGAGGAGTCCATGGTTATGACAGCCAATGATGGATCTGTGTGAAAGGGGTGACCTTCTATCATTAACCGTATATAACGGGTGAATATTTTGAGACCACTGCACAGAGAGTCCACTGAAGTATCCTCATATAGAACCTGGATAGGAGGACCAGTAAGACTGTGGAGACCATTAGACCTAACAGTCATAGAAGTAACCTTCCTGAGAGTGAAGGATGTTGCAGTACCTGTGGGGCTACCATGCATAGGTAGAGTACTCTAGAGTGTGGGTATTTGGTAATTTGTAATTTTGAGTCCAGTTGGCATCCAATGAATTCTATTGGATGTGATGGGTCCATGTGGCTTTTGGGTAAATTTATCATGATTCCTAGGTTTTGCATTAGGTGGAGCAGAAGGTTTAGATGGTGTGACAGAGATACTTGGAGGTAACAGTGAGGAGCTAATCACTGATATATGGGAAAACTTGAATCCCTTCCAGATGTAGACTTGCTGCTACCACTGTTATCATCTTGGTGAACAACCCATCTTTATATAATAGTATGCATCCTGGAAATCTAATGAGTATACAATTGTCCTTCCTTAGAACAGGTAATAAGGAATGGATCGTGACCATCTGGAATTTTGTCTGTTTTACAATCTGATTTAAATGTCTCAGATCTAGAATAGGTCTGAAGTCCCCTGTCTTCTTTGGTACCAAAAAGAACCTTGAATAGACTCTGCATTCTAAATGGTCATTGGGGACCATTTGGATAACTATATTTTTCTAGCAGCTTAGAAATTTCTGCTGCTACAGTTTCACATTGATTGAGTAGAACATCAGGAACTCTCTTTTTTCAGTAGGGGAAGTGAAAATAGAATTGAGTAGTCTCTGAAAATTATTTTTAGCACCTAAGAATGTGTTATGCTTTGTCAGGCTTGTGGGTACATGGATAAGCGCCCCCTGCCTCCAGAGTGCAAAAGCCAGGCAACCTTTCAGGAGTGCTGGTAGGACTTCTCAGTAATCGGACCATGAAAGCCCAGATTCTGTAGACCACTTCTACCTCTTGGGCAATATCCATCTGAGTTGCCTCCTCCTCCTCTGCCATGAGGAGGTCTGTCCTGAAGTGTGTCATGATAACCCTGTGATTTGCCAAACCACATCTTCATGCCACCCCTCTGATTCCTAGAAAAGGTCATTTGAAGGGTGGAAATTGTAAAAATGTATTCCCATGGCAGAGAGGTTTTATCGTCTTGTAGACTTCTTGTTAAGCATTTCTTTTATCTTTGGCCAAAAAAGTGTTGAACTATCAAAGGGGCATTAACAAAGGACATCTTAAAATCTTCCATGAAGTCACAAAGGTGCATCCAGGCATATCAATGTAAAGAAATGCCAGTGTCTGCTGCCCTCACCATACCATCAGCTGCATTAGATAGCAGTTGCATTGTAATGTTTGACACAGACTGGAGAGTAGTGAGATGGGAGTCCGGTCTTCTGAACATCCACAGGCAGGTTACCAGAGAAGACTTGGAGAGCTCTTTAGTCAAGTCTCTCTGGAACTGTGTCACATAAACCAAATAGTTCAGTTCCGAAAGGATGAAGGTCACTGAAGCATATGTTCACAGGATCATAGGAGGTTACTAGGCTAATTGCCCTAGGCCCCTTACAAGCCTAGCCAAGTTCTACCCTTATTTCCATGATTGGCACCAACTGCCCCTGTGGAAGAGGGACACAGTTGGAACCCCTGGGGTGAATTTATGGCTACCCATCTAATCGTCCAGACTGTGTTTGAAGAGGGCCAATGAGGTCCTCTGTTTGACATGAAGTGGGAATCTGTTCCAAAGGTGTGCAACCTCTGGGAGACAAATCTGTCCCTCTAGCAGGTTCTATTAATGTCAAATACCAGATTTAGGTCTTTATAGTGAGTAACCCATGCACCATTTGACTTGTGGCTATGCAGCATTTCCAATAAAGCAGGGTCAAAGATTGCCCTATATGCAAGATATAGACTGCCTCTGAGTAGTCTGTATGAAACAGAAAATAGTGACAGTGATTTCAGATGATTCACGTAGGACAGATGCTGAAGACCTTAAATTTTCCTTGTGAGGAAAGTTTGTGGTCTCTCCAAATCCTGCAGGTGCTTGGAAAGGTACATACCAAAAGGGGCATTGTACTCAATTATTGGCCTGATGAGGGAAGAGTACAGAGAGGCTATAATGTCTTTTTTTCTGGATGCAATGCCCTTACTTATAAGATGAGAAATATAGAATGGTCTTCTTACCACTGTGGAGGCATGGTGATCAAAGGTAAGGTTGCTGTCAACCTGTGTGCCAAGGTCTCTCACCACTGAGTGCATATTTAGGGTGTTGTTATTGATGTGGTAGTTAACAGGAACATCTCACTTACCAAAAGGGATGATGATACTTTTTTTTTGCATTAAGACCATGACTTTGGTAACAATCATTTGTTTGTACAAGTTCCTCTTGTACAATGTTTACATGGATTGGAGATTTTATGACCGCTCTCCAAACTTTGTCAGCTACAGACCTTTAGTTTTAACTTATACTTCTGAGAAATAAATTTTAAAAAATAGAGGTCCCAGGATTGATCCATGTGGAACACCACTGGTTCCAGGTCTGCTGTTTGAGGTGGATTCCCCTATTTTGACAATATGGGTTCTATCAGTGAGCCAGTTAGTGACCCATCTAATGATATAAGGGTTGATACCTAGCTGGTTGAGTTTGTCAATGATGTATGAGTGGGGATAGTGTCAAAAGCCTTGGCTAAGTCTAGGTAGGCTGTATGCACAGATTTCTCCTCGTTCAGGGCCTTGGTGACTGTCTCAGAGAAGTCCACCGGGTTTAACAGGTGTGATCTCCCTTTGACAAATCTAAACTGAGTAGGGTCAAGTATTTTGGAGATTATCTATATCTTTGTTGATAAGGTCGATGATAATAAGCTCCATGACCTTGCAGATAAGGCTAGTCAGGCTAATAAGTCTATAGTTCCCGGGGTCAGTGGCAGCACCACCTTTGTGCAAGAGGATAATGGTGTTCATTTTCCATTCAGCTAGGATGAAGCCAGTGCTTAGACTATGACTGAAAAAAGTACCCAGTGGTGTTCCTAATTCTTGTCTGAGCCCATGTAGGATGCAACCTGGGATGTTATCAGGTCCCATAGATGCTGTGTTTTTGGCCTTAGAGAGGGCATTTATGACCTGCTCTTTAGAGATACAGGGTACAGGACAAGTGCGAGGGATAGGGGAGTAAAGTTTTCACAGAACCTGTCAGCTAACAAGTTAGCTATGGCCACAGACTCAGTATATAAGGTATCATTAACTACCAGTTCAACACAAATCTGGGCCTTTCCTTTTAGGTTACAGATGTAACTAAATAATGCCTTATCATTGTCCTTAATTGAGGAAGCTAATTTGGATTCATAGTTTTGCTTTGGAGGACTTCACAAGAAGTCTTAACTGCTTGTTTAAGCTGAGGAGGGAGTGTTTCCAGTTTAGGGCTCACTCCTTCTTACTCAGACAGCAATTTCTTCCTCTTATTGTAAAGTCTGGTAATGGCAGTTGTCCACCAGGCAAGCTTGCTCCTCCTTGAGGAGCTTGTTTTGGCCCTCTCAGGTACGGCCAAGTAAATGCAGTTATACAGGTGTTTGTATAAAGCATTGGTGTAGAACTTGGCATAGTCACCAGTTCCATCTGAAGGAAGAGGTGCAGTAAAGCTGTATATACCATCCTGTAAGAAATTATAATCTGCTTTAGAGAAGTTTTTTAGTTTAGTTGCTGCTGGGGGGTCAAGTGTGATAGTTACTTCAAATGAGATTGATTTGTGGTCAGGACTCACTAGGGAAGACCTCACAGTGGGGGTGCTACAGTGGTAGCCCATATTGGTAAGCACCAGATCCAGGATGTTGGCACCACTTGTGGGGGTGTCAACCAGCTGGTTCAGTGCACTGGAGTTAATGTCAATGATCCTTTGGGCAAGTCAGTTTGCACATGAGTAATTTACCCAGTCAGTGGATGGGTAAAGTCACCCTAAACCATGGTGTTTGGATGCATCTTGATAGACTCAAGTAGATCCAAATAGGCAGAGTGGGTGTCCTGATTCATGGAGGGGGTCCTGTAGCTGGCAATGACTTGAATAGGTGTCCTACCAACAGTTAATTTCACCTGAAGTATCTCCAGGGAATCACACTGTTTAACCAATCTGGAGGTGTATTTATCTTTACTGAATACTGATACACCACCTCCTTTAATTTTCACACCTTCGGTTTGTGGTCTGAAAGTGTGGAAGGAGGTGTAGCCCAGTATGGCTGGCTGCTCTCCACAGCCTTGAACCATGTCTCAGTGGCTGCACAAATGTCTAAGTCTTCCAAGATGAGGACTGCTTACAGTAAGTGCAGTTTCATGTTAAGACTCCTAGCATTTAGCAGCATAACCTTGAGGTTGTTTTAGATGGAATTTTTACGTTGGGAATTTTGTCCTCGAGACACTGCCTAAAAAGGCGCTATGGGGATGGCAATAGCCTTAGCCAATAGCCAAAATCCCACGGGTGACAGATGAAGACCATCTCTGACAAAACTTCGAGGTCTGTCGATCATGTCATCCCAGGCTAACACATACTGGATCCCCTTAGAATGACACCAGAAACTAAGCCAATTATTGAAGTCAATCATTTTCTATTTGTATTGAGACATCATACTAGCTGAAGGTAAAATGCTGCTTAAGGCTAGGGATATACCTGCCTGAGACATAGTCTGAGAGCTCAGTCATGTCTCTCATTATATAGTTCAGAGGTACATCTCAAGTCATTCACACCAACATGGACTATGACAGAGTCATAACAGTACCTGTTATTGAGAGACATAAGTGCATGTGTGATATGTTGGATCCTAGCACCTGACAGACAGCTGACTGTGACCTTTTCCTTATCCAGCCTGGTGAGAGGGACATCTGTGTGTCTCACAATGGAATCACCTATGACTAATATGTTTGGTTTTGTGTTTTGTCTTAAGGGCTTGACAGGTGAGACACTGGTGCATGAGCTATTATGTGCATTGCATTCTGTAGAGGAAGTATAACTTGCTGGCTGACAGATTCAGTGAAAACTTTACCCCTCTATACCCCCATCAGTAGATCATGACATTCCCAGTACCTGCCCCCTTCCCTTTATATCTAGGGAACAGGTCATCACTGTTCTCTCAAAGGCAAAAAATACAGCCTCCATGGGACCCGATAACATCCCAGGCTGCATCGTACGTGAACTCAGGCAGGAACTTGCAGCACCATTAGGTACCCTATTCATCCAAAGCCTGAGTACCAGCTTTGTCCCAGATAAGTGGAAGACAGCCACTGTCATCCCTTTACCCAAAGGTGAAGCGTCCACCGACCCAGGAAATTATAGCCCTTCCAGCCTAACTAGCCTGATCTGCAAGGCCGTGGAACAAATTATCATGGACCTCATTAACAAGGACATTGGAAACCTCCAAACACTCGATCCCACACAGTTTGGCTTTGTCAAGGGGATGTCATGTCTGTTAAATTTGGTCAACTTTTTTGAGACAGTCACCAAAGCCATGGACAAGGGGAAGGCAGTGCACACCACCTACCTTGACCTGGTCAAAGCCTGCAACACTATTCCCCACTCGAGCATAATAGATAAACTCTCTCAACTAGGCATCAATCCATATGTTACCAGATGGGTAGCTAACTGGCTCACTGATAGAACCCATCTAGTCAAAATAGGGGAAGCTACCTCAAGCAGTAGACCTATATCGAGTGGTGTACCCCAGGGTTTGATCTTAGGGCCTCTGTTATTTGGGATATACTTTTCTGAGGTGCAGGCCAAAACCACTGGGCTATGGCTGTCCAAGTTTGCAGATGACTGCAAGCTAGGTGCTGTCATCAATTCCCCTAGTGACGTGGACATCTTCCAAGAGGGTCACACCCAAACAAATGACTGGTGCCAGAAACATGGCCTCAAGCTAAATACAAAAACAATGCATCATCATCCCCTTTGGGGAGAGTGACATCCTACAAATTATCACATTAATAGCAATGTCCTAAGCATGTAGTCAGTTGTGAGGGATTTGGGCACCCAGATTGATAGCAACTTAACTTTTGACCACCATGTTGCTTCCACTGTATGGAAAGCTTTCTACATGGCCCACCTCATAAGTAAGGTATCTCATCCAGGGACAAGGAGGTCATAACAACCCTGTATTCTTCCCTTATAAGGCCCATTACTGAGTACAAAACCGCATTCGGCATGTGCCTCGCAAAGCAGATGTACCAGCTGGAAAGACCACAGAGGTTCCTCATCAGGAGAATCCAGGGCCTCAAAAACCTACCATACACAGGCTAAATGTCCTATCACTCTACTCTGTTTCATACAGACTCCTCGGAGGTGACCTCTATTTGGCATACAAAGCGATCTCAGATCCCGCCTTGATGGGACTGCTGCATATCCGCACATCAAGCTCCACTCGAGTAACCCACACAAATGGCCTCAACCTGTCTGTGACATTAATAAGACTTGTTACCAGGACAGATTTGTGTCCCAGAGACTCCCCCATCTGTGGAATAGACCTCCTCTCCACATCAAGCAGAGTACCTCTTTACCCCTTTTTAAGTGCAACCTGGATAACTGGATGGGAAATAGAAAATACATCCCTGGGATTACAACCATGTCCCTGCTGGACAGGGGCATCAGGTGCTGATTTGTCTATATGTAGGCTAAACTGTTAGATAGGTTTATAAGGGCCTCAGGGCCAATAGCCTAGTAACTTCCTATAATCCTATGATCTGGTTTTCTTTGGCCTTTCCACTACAAATAAATAAATAAATAAAATAATTAAAGTGAATCCAGATTTTGAAAAGATTGTCTGTACTCTTCCAATTTATTCACTTGTTCTCTAAATTCCTATCTAGCCTGCCCATTTACATCATCCACAAATCAATGGCTCTTCAAAGCTGTTGACGAAATTTCCTTTAAATTGCATAAAACATGTCACTTTGCTAAAGGGCAAAAAGTCTAGTAGTTATATTTTCAGGAGGGAGGCAAAGTTTTCATTAAATAGCTACACTGTGCATTTGCCAATGGATGGATGTAATTTCTTCTTCTTTCGTCTGTTCCCATTAGCGATTGCAACAGAGGATAATCTGTTTCCATTTCTTCCTGTCCTCTGCATCTTGCTCTGTCATACCAACCACCTGCATGTCCTCTCTCACCACATCCATAAACCGTATCTTAGGCCTTCCTCTTTTCCTCTTACCTGGCAGCTCTATCTTTTTCCCAATATACCTAGCATCCCTCCTCAGCACATGTCCAAAGCAACACAATCTCATCTTTCTGGCTTTGTCTCCAAACCGTTCAACCTGAGCTGACCCTCTAATGTACTGATTCCTAATCCTGTCCATCCACATCACAATGCAAATCTTAACATCTTTAACTCTGCCACCTCCAGCTCTGACTCTTGTCTTTTCATCAATGCCACTGTCTCCAACACATATACACAGCTGGTCTCATTACCCTCTTGTAGACCTTCCCTTTCACTCTTACTGGTACCAGTCTGTCACAAATCACTCCTGAGACTCTTCTCCATCCACTCCATATTGCCTGTACTCTCTTCTTCACCTATCTTCCATACTCACCATTACTCTGAACTGTTAAAACCAAGTATTTAAACTCATCCACCTTTGCCAGCTCTACTACCTGTATCCTCATCATTCCTCTATCCTGTCTCTCATTCACACACATATATATTCTGTCTTAGTCCTGTTGACCTTCAATCCTCTCCTCTCTAAAGCATATCTTCACCTTTCCAGGGTCTCCTCAACTTGTTCCATAATCTCACTACAGATCACAATGTCATCAGCAAACATCACAGTCCACAGGGACTCCTGTCTGATCTTGTCTGTCAACCTGTCCATCACTGTTTCAAATAAGAAAGGGCTCAGAGCTGATTCTCGATGTAATCCCACCTCCAACTTGAATGCATCTGTCACTCCTACCTCAGACTTCACCACTGTCACACTACCCTCCTACATATACTGTGCCATTCTTACATACTTCTCTGCCACTCCCAACTTCCTCATACAATACCACAAATCCTCTCTAGGCACCCTGTCATATGTTTTCTCTAACTCCACAAAGACACATGCAACTCCTTCTGACCTCCTCTGTACTTCTCCATCCACATCCTCAGAGCAAATATCGCATCTGTAGTGCCTTCCCGGCATGAAACCATAAATTTGTATTAACACAAAAAATACATTATAGTATATTTAGCGGTCATGTTATCTTGTTTGAACAAAGTGGATTGCTTGTCACAGTATTAGTAGAAAGAGTATTTGATTAATGAATGTCAAATTCAAATAAACATGCTTAAAAAATGACCACATCCTACAGTAAATGATTGTAGAAGGGTAAACAGTTGTCTGGTGTGCCTTCAATGTGGAGTTCACACATCCTGCCTATATCTATCTACATTTACTTTTTTTGAAGGCAGTAGTTTCCTTCCATATCCTAAAGTCAAAAGCATGCCAGTAGGTGAATGTGTGATCCTCTAACTTACCAGTAAGTGTTCTTGTAGAGTGTGTGTGTATGTGTGTGTGCATGTCTACATGCATGTGTCTGCATGCGCACGTGTGTACACGTCTGTGTGTGTGTGCATGTCTGCGTGTACACGTGTGTGTGCGTGTGAGTGCAGGTATGTAGGTTAGTGTGAATGTGTATGTGTGCATGTGTAAATACGTGTGTGTTTGTGTGCACGCATGCATGTATGTGTGTAAATATGTGGGCTTGTGTGTCTGTATGTGAGTGCAAGTGTGTATGTCCGTATGTATGTGCACTTGTGTGCGTGTGTCTGTGTGTGCGTCATTGCAGGTATTTGTGCATGTGTGTCTGTGTGTGTACTTTACTACAATTAATTGCATGTTGTTCCTGGCAACATGCAATTAGTCAAGAATAAAATGTCTAAATCCTTGGAAATTCACACACCCAAAATAGCAATACTCCCAAAGTTACACAATATGTGCACATAATTCGTTTTTGCTCACCCCATGCACCACCAAATGAGGGAGCAAGCACTCAAACCCCCAGTCTTTATACATAACTAATCTTAGGTCAACATAAACCTGGAGAATATGGCAAATATAAAAAGTACAGTTGTGTACACTTACCATAAATGTAGGTGTTTGAGTGTATTCACTGTTGCAGTCATCACACTTGGGTTATCTGCCTGCAGGTAGCTCTCAGTCAGCCCAAATCCCAAATTTTTTGGATTTCTGCGTCAGATGCTGTCGCATCTTCCATGGCGTTAGGTTATCATGGGTATAAAACATGCAGCTGATGTCATTACGTCAGTTTTTCTTGCCCCAGATGTCAGGAGCCCCCAAAATAGGAAGCAATTACATGGTGAGGCACACCTCCAGTAAAAAGTAAATACCATTGCCATAAGATATGGCCAAAAAAGAGTATAGGTAGAAAGTACAGAAAAGTCAGGGGGCTGGAGGGAGGGTAACCAGGACTGCAACAGTGAATACACTCAAACATTTACATTTATGGTAAGTGTACACAACTGTACTATGTTCTTCGTGTTTCACCGTTGCAGTCATTGCACTTGGGTTGATTCCCAAAGCTGAGGAAGGGTGGAGGCAGTCATGAAGTATTAGGGCTGGCTAGCAGGCCTTGTAAGACTGCTGTAGCAAATCCAGCTCTGGATTTAGAAAAGATAGGTAAGTGGTAATGCTTGGTGAAGGTGTGTACTGAACTCCAGGTTGCAGCTTCCAGGATGTCCCTGGTAGGGACTCCCCTGAGAAATGCTGTAGAGGTTGAGGTAGCCCTAGTGAAATGGGTTCTGATCCCCTGTGGGGTAGGTTTTCCATGGTGCTTGTAGCAGAAATGGATGAAGTGTGCTATCCATTTAGAGATGGTTTGCTTTGAATTGGCCTTGCCCTCTGCCCCTGTAGCAAAGCTGACTAGCAGCTGGTCAGATTTTCTGAACGGTTTAGTCCTGTCAAGGTAGAACCTAAGCTGTCTGTGCATGTCCAAGGAGTGCAGTATCCTTTCCCCCTTATTCTGAGGATTAGGAAAAAAGGTTGGTAAATGGATGGATTGGTTTAAAGCCACACTGGATACCAGCTTGGGCATAAATGATGGATTAGTCCTAAGGGAAACCCTGTCTGCATGGAAGATAATGAAGGGTTCCACAGCCATAAGGGCCTGTAACTCAGACACTCTTCTTGCTGAAGTGATGGCTAGAAGTAAGGCTGTTTTCCAAGAGAGGAATTTTAACTCTGCTGTAGCAGCAGGCTCAAAAGGTGGAAGCGTGAGCTTCTCTAGTACAAAGTTAAGATCCCAGGCAGGAGTAGGAGCTCTCCCCGAGGGTCTTAAATTGTTAGCTCCTCTCAAGAACTGTTTGACCAGAGGGTGAGAGAAGAGGGGTGGCTCAGTATTGTAATGAGCTGAGATGGCAGAGGCATGAATCTTAATGCATGAGAAGGATAGGCCTTTGTGGAGCAGCTTTGCTAGATAATCTAGGATTTGAGGTAAGGTGGGCACTGCTGTGTCCTTCCCCTGAGACTGGCTACAAGAACAATATATTTTCCACATTTCTGAATAGGATTTCCTAGTACTAGGCCTCCTGGCCTCAAGGATGACATCCATCACCTGTTTGCTGAGGGCTGCTGCTGATGTATTCAGGGAATAAGCCAGGCTGTTAGGTTCAAGGTTTGCAGCTGAGGATGCAAAATCTGGCCCTCCTGCTGGGACAGCAGAGAGGGGGTCTGATGCAGGTGCCAGGTTGGCACTGTTGTCAGACTGCATACAAGTGGGTACCAGTGCTGGAGTGACCAGACTGGTGAAATAAGAATTGTCCTTGGCCTGTCCTGTTTGATCTTGAGTTGTACTTTCAACAGGAGAGGCAGAGGGGCTTGATGTGTGGTTATGCAGCAGTCCCATCAAGGTGGGATCTGAGATAGCTTTGTATGCCAAATAGAGGTCACCTCCGAGGAGTCTGTATGAAACAGAGTAGAAGGATATGACTTTTAGCCTGTGTATGGTAGGTTTTTGAGGCCCTGGATTCTCCTGATGAGGAACCTCTGTTGTCTCTCCAGCTGGTACATCTGCTTTGCAAGGCACATGCCGAATGCAGCTTTGTACTCAGTAATGGGCCTTATAAGGGTAGAATACAGGGTTGTTATGACCTCCCTGTCCCTAGATGAGATACCTTACTTATGAGGTGGGCCATGTAGAAAGCTTTCCATACAGTGGAAGCAACATGGTGGTCAAAAGTTAAGTTGCTATCAATCTGGGTGCCCAAATCCCTCACAACTGACTACATGCTTAGGACATTGCTGTTAATGTGATAATTTGTAGGATGTCACTCTCTCCAAAGGGGATGATGATGCATAGATTGAGAGGTTTTCCCATGTAAAGGATAGGGCATCCACTTTCCATGCTTGGCTGTGGGGAGTTCTGGTGCAAAATTTGCTCAATTGATGGTTTTGGGGGGAAGCAAAGAGGTCCACCTCTTGTGTCCCCCACCTGTGGATTAGAAGCTTGAATGAATTGGGTTCCAGTTTCCACTTGTGCGGGTCCATTAGATTTCTGCTTAAGTCGTCTGCCAGTGAATTTGGTTTGCCTGGCAGGAACTGAGCTTGCAGGTGCACTTGGTTGCTCAAGGCTGTGTTCCACAGAGCCATTGCTAACCTGCAGAGTGGGTAGGAATGAGTTCCCCCCTGCTTGTTTACGTACCGCATGACTGTGGTGTTATCTGTCTTTATCAAGAGTTGTCCTGGAAGGATAAGGTATTTACAGGCTGTCAGAGTATTCCGTACAGCTAACATTTCTTTTTGCTTGATATGCAGGTGCATTTGTCCTGGGCCCCATTTGCCTTGAATGCATTTGCCTGCCATGTGAGCCCCCCATGCATAGTCTGATTCATCTGTTGTCAGGGTTTGGGTGGTGGGGGGGTTAAGTGAAAGAGAGTCTTTTGTTGTGGTTGCAGGCCTCTGCCCACCAAAGGAACTCTGTCTTTAGGCAAGGCATGGTCAGAATATCTGTTTCCAGGTCCAAAGAATGTTGACACCGAGACTTTTTAAGTACCACTGAAGTTTACTCATATGCAGTCTTGCATATGGAATTAGTAGAATGCATGAGGCCATGAACCCTAGGGCTTGCAGTATTTTTCTTGCAGATAGCTGGGTTTGGGTGGCCAGTAGTTTGAAGTAATTTATCAAATAAACCTGCTTTTCTGGAGTGAGGAATGCCATCTGGGAAGTTGTGTTCAAGCTTGATCCCAGGAATACAATTTCTTGACTGGGTACCAGATGTGATTTCTTTTCGTTGATGGTATACCCCAGAGAAGTTAGGAGTCTCTTTACAAATGTCAGGTGCTGAAGTAGCAGTTCCTGACTGTCCACCTGAATCAGGCAATTGTCCAAGTACGGGAAAATTTGAATGTTTCTCTGCCTGCAGTATGCAGTGGCTGGAGACAGGCACTTTGTGAATACCCTGGGCACAGTAGATAAACCAAAGGGAAGTGCAGAGAAAATACAGTTGTGTACCTACCATAAATGTAGATGTTCAAGTGTATTCACTGTTACAGTCATTACACTTGGGTTATCCTGCTGGCAGGCTACCCACAGTCGGCCTGAATTCCAAAGTCTTGGTCCAGTGTTGGTTGCTGTCGCCTCTTCCTTGACGTCAGTGCGCCAGTGGTATAAAAGATGCAGCCGACGCCATTTTCTTCAGTTTTTCTTGCCCCAGATGTCAGGTGCCCCCCGAAGGGTAGGCTAAGAAATTATGCCAATAAAAGAGCATGCACTAAAATAAAACATAAACTTCATCTACAAGCAAATACACCACATAGGTTGTATAGAATAGGGAAGTACAGATAAGTCCCAGCCAAGAAAAGGGGATAGTGGGTGGGTAACCTGGACTGCAACAGTGAATACACTCGAACATCTACATTTATGGTAGGTACACAACTGTACTATGTTCATCATGTTTCACTGTTGCAGTCATTACACCTGGGTTGAATCCCAAAGCTGAGGTTGGGTGGCTGGGCCTAAATAGAATTAGGAGAGACTATGAGGCCCTGCAGAACTGCAGTGGCAAAGCCTGCTCTGGATTTACAGTAAAGAGGTAAGTGGTAGTGCTGTCCAAGTTGCAGCCTCCAAAATGTCCTTGGTTGGTACTCCTCTGGGGAAGGCTGCTGAAGCAGCTGCTTTTCTGGTTGAGTGTAGCCTGATGCCCTTAGGCACTGATTTGCCATGTTGAGAATAGCAGAAATGAATGCAGTGGGCTATCCATTTGGAAATGGTCTGCTTCCTTGAGATCCTGCAGCATATGCCACTAAGAGTTGCTCAGACTTTCTGAAAGCTTTAGTTTTGTCCAAGTAGAAGTGTAGCTGTCGGTGTATGTCCAAATAATGTAGAAGTCTCTCCCCCTTATTCTGTGGGTTTGGATAAAAAGGTAGGCAAGTGAATTGTTTGATTAAGAGCCACATTGGACACTACCTTAGGCATAAATGTTGGGTTTGTCCTCAGAGAAACGCTGTCCCGATGGAAAATTATGAAAGGTTCAACCGCCATTAGTGCCTGTAACTCTGAGACTCTTCTTGCTGAAGTTATTGCTAAGAGCAGAGCTGTTTTCCATGATAAGAATTTTATCTCAGCTGTACTGGCTGGCTCAAAAGGGGTCAGCGTGAGTTTTTCCAAGACAAAGTTGAGGTCCCATGCAGGTACTGGTGCTCTTCTTGGGGGTCTTATGTTTTTGGCCCCTCTGAGGTACTGCCTTAGTACTGGATGTGAAAAAATAGGTGGGTCCGTATTGTAATGAGATGAAATGGCAGATGCATGGATCTTAATGGATGAAAAGGATAGGCCTTTGTCCAGCATCTCAGTTAGGTATTGTAAAATCTGAGTGGATATTTGGTACAGGCATGTCAATTCCTTGTGCCTGGTTCCAAGCACAGAACCTCTTCCACTTTTTCGCATATGATTTTCTGGTGCTGGGCCTCCTAGCCTCCAGAATAACATCCGTAACTGCCTTGGAGAGAGGTGTGTTCTGAATGGTCACATTATCCACCATGCAGCCAGATTTAGGGTTCTGAGGTGGCTGTGAAGTATCTGATTGCTTTGTTGAATCAGTAAATGAGGGATTTGAGGCAATGTCCAGGCTGGGCCTTGAGACAAGCTCTTTAGGATTGGGTACCAGTGCTGGTGTGGCCAGTCTAGGGCAATCAGGATAATTTTTGGCTTCTCTTGTCTGACCTTTAGGAGTACATTGGGGAGGAGAGGCAGTGGAGGAAAGGCATATACTGTAAGGTTTTTCCAGCTGCATGATAGAGCATCCACTTTCCATGCTAGTTTGTGATAAGTCCTTGTGCAAAATCTCTGTAGTTGGCAGTTGTGAGGGGAGGCAAATAGATCTATGTCTGGGCATCCCCATTTCCTTGTTATCATGCTGAAGATTTGTGGATCTAGTTTAAACTCGTGCGGTTCCATGAGGTTTCTGCTTAGTTCGTCTGCCAGAGTATTTGTCTTTCCTGGCAGGAATTGTGCTTGCAGGTGTACTTGATAAGTCAATTCTGTGTTCCACAAAATCATGGCTTGTCTGCAGAGGGGGTAGGAATGTGTGCCTCCCCTGCTTGTTTATGTACCACATGTCTTTATCAGTAGTTGTCCTGGATGAAGCAGATCCTTGAAAGCTGTCAGGGCATTCTGGACAGCCAGCACTTCTTTTAGATTGATATGAAGATGCATTTGGCTTGTGGGCCATGTGCCCTGAATACATTTTCCTGCCATGTGGGCCCCCAGGCATAATCTGATACATCTGTTCATATGTTCATAGGTATTTACTAGGATAACGACCACAAGGGCCTTTCTAAGCCTAGCCATGCATCCCAAATCTCTGATGAGTTCTGATACCCTCGATAAGTGTAAGCATGGGTTTAGGAGATAAACCATTTACAGGTTACCTGTTTGCATCAGAGACATAGGTGCCAAACCAGGGATGAATTTCTGGTTTCCCATCCAAGTGTCTAAGTTGCACTTGAATTGGATTAGGGAGGAACTCTGCTTTACGTGGATGGGGAGCCCGTTCCATAGACAGGGTAGTCTCTGGGATCCATACCTATCTCTCCAGCAGGTCCTGTTTATATCACAGGCACGGTTTAAGTCTTTAGAATGGGTAATTCTGGTGCTTTTTGTGTGGATATGCAGGAGGTCCATCAGAGTGGGGTCTGACAATGCCCTGTATGCCAGGCATAGCTCACCCCGCAAAAGCCTGTAGGAGACAGAATACAGAGATAGGGCCTTGAAGCTGTCTGCATAGGAGATATTACTTACACCTTGTAGTCTTTTACTGAGGAACCTCTCTGGACATTCCAGTTGTTGGATATGCCTGGTTAGGTACATACCAAAGGGGGCATTGTACTCAATGATAGGTCTGATCAATGCCGAATATAGTGGAACAATGACTTCCTTGGACTTAGATGCCATACCTTTGTTTATAAGTTGAGCAACATAGAATGATTTCCTCTCCACAGTAGACACATGATGATCAAAGGCTACATTACTATCTATGTGTGTTCCTAAGTCCCTGAATACTGGGTCAACTGTAAGGGGTGTGTTGTCAATATGATAGTTACCAGGGATGGATGACTTCCCAAAGGATATTATTGATTGATTGACATTGTATACATTGCTCATATTATGTAATAATTTTTCTGGAGCTTTTCTCCCCAGGACTCCTCTGAAAATGGACACTAGCTGTGCAGCTGGACCATCCTGGCAAACAAATGTCAAATAAATAAATAAATAAATTATGCATTTATTGGCATTTAGTTTTAGTCATGACTCTGACACCAGTTGTTTGTCTGAGTCAGCTCCTCCTGGAGAACATTTGTGTCAGTGTGAGATTCAATGACAGCTCCCAATTTGCAATAATTTGCAAATTCAGTCAGCCAGAGACCACTGACATTGGCCTTGACTTCTGAGAAGTAAATTAATTGTTAAATTAGATCACAGTTTAGTGACCTTTTCCTTTAAAACTGGTAGTTTTGCCCTGTAAATAGCTCTGTGCCTAGGCACTTATTAAAAGCAAACCTTCAGTTTCTTGATGACTTAAATTCTGCTATTATCCCTCCTCTGAAGGATCCTAGCTTATGTAACAAGTTCTTATTGTCTGCTTGGCAGTGGGTAAAGTGAAAGGCTGTCCCTTGTTGTGGTGACAGGCCTGTGCCCACCATCGAAACTCCTGTTGTAGGCAGGGAATGAGTGTGATTAGTTTTTCCAGGCTGTGGCAATGTTGAGTCCAAACACTCTTTAGATACCATTGAAGTTTCCTCATATGCAGTCTTGCATATGGAATTAACAGAATGCAGGATGCCATGAAGCCCAAAGCCTGCAGAATTGTTCTTGCAGATAACTGGGTTTTTGTTGCCAACATTTTGAAGTAAGAAGTCAGTTGCCTTTGTCTGGCATGAGATAAGCCATCTGGGCAGTTGTATTTAAGCTTGCACCCAGGAATATTATCTCTTGAGAGGGTACTAGTTTTGATTTCTTTTCGTTTACTGTGTACCCCAGGCAAAGTAGAAATCTTTTTACAAATGTCAGATGCTTTAGTAGAATGTCCTTGTTCTCTGCTTGAATAAGGCAGTCGTCCAAGTAGGGATATATTTGAATTCCTCTTGTCTGCAAAAAGCAATTACTGGTGCCAGGCATTTTGTGAAAACCTTGGGCGCAGTAGATAAGCCAAAGGGCAGTGCAGAGAATTGGTAGTGCATTGAGCCAGCTATGAATCTGAGGTATCTTCTGCAAGATTGTCTGATTGGGACACGCAGGTATGCCTCTTTTAGGTCCAAGGTTACAAGCCAAGTCTTCTTGCCCAGCATGGGCAGAAGCTGCTGCAGAGTCAACATTTTGAATTTTGGAACATCCAGAAAAGTGTTTAGAATAGACAGGTCCAGTATTGGTCTCCAGGCGTTGTCCTTTCTGGGTACCAGGAAAAGTCGTGAGTAAAATCCTTGTCCCTGCTGCTGTAGTGGTACTCGCTGAATGGCCCTCATGTCCATGAGGGATGAAACTTGCTTTTGTGCCTCTGCCCATTGATTGTGTGGCAGGTCTGGCATGCCTTTTGCCTTTGGCAGGGTGTGAAAGTGGAACCTGTAACCCTGAGACACTATATTCAAGACCCATTTGTCCTGGGTGATCATGTGCCAGTTTTGTGAAAAAAAAGTGCTAGTTTTCCCCCTAAGGGAGCTTCCAAAAGATAAGTGCTTGGTTCTGGTAGAGGAAAGTCATTAGGACTGTTTCCTATAAGGTTGAGATTTGTCTTCTCCACTTTTGGAGGTAGAAGCACCCCATTGTTTAGGCCTGTGTGAGCCTTGGGGCTGGGATCTGCCTCTAGGGCATCTGTATCTGCCTCTTTGTGGCCTATCTGACACTGGAAAGGACCAATTTTGTGAAGGCTAGTTCCTGCTAAATCTGGGTGGCTGTACCTGTAAGAAATACTTGACTGTCTGCATAGATTTTGCTTTATCCTCCATTTTCTTCAACACCTCTTCTGCCTTAACACCAAACAAAGTATCATGTTGTAATGGAGCATCTAATAATTTTGCTTTAACATGATCAGGCAGATTCTGTTCCTTTAACCAAGCATGCCTCCTAATGACAGAACCCGTTACAGCGGCCCTACAAGAGGCCTCCAAAGAATCAAAACCACATTGCAAAGTATGCTTTCCCACTTGTTCAGCTGCATGCAATAAATCCTGCATTTCCTTGTTTTCTGGACATTCAGACTTAGTGAACATTTTCTGTCTTAATAGTGACATTAAGTATTGCTGATATTTAAGCATATGAAATTGACAATTTAAAGCCCTTACAGCCAAATTAGCAGAAGTGTAAACTTTTTCCCCCATCTGTCCAGTACCCTTGAATCTCTATCTGAGGGAACAGGGTTTTTAGCAGTGGAAGCCTTGACACCCTTAGGACCCTGAGATATGGTTTCTGGGTCAGCAACAGGATTTTTATATAGAAATTTATGGGAATCTGGGACCCTGTAGTATCTGTCTGGCTTAACAGGTGCATGGGGTATAGAGTCTGGAGACAGGCCGGACTCTGAAAAAACATCTACAATGTCCAGAACAGGGGGAATAGCAAGGGGCCTGTGCTGAGGAAGTAAAAGGAAATCTCTGAGACTTTTCTTAGATTCTGAATAATCCTGGCTCTCCCAATGGAAGTGCTCCCTCATGGTATGCAGGGGTTCCCCAAAGGAGTAATCTTCAGGAGGAGAAGCTAAAGGAATAGATTCTTCAGCATCAGAATCTTCATAGGGAGGAAGAGTATTCTTGATCAGAGGAGGAATCAGAGGAAATGGAAACCTGATCTGAAGATTCATATTCTGTCTCTTGCCTAGGCCTCTTATCAAGAGGGGGATGGGAACCCCTGATCAAGGTAATAAGGTCTTCAGCTGTTTTGAGCATCTGTTTTTTAGGCATGGAAGTCTGTCCTGGAGAATGCTGTACTTGTTTCTTTGTCTTTAGAGCTGCTTTAGTCTTTGGCTTTTTAGCTGAAGATGGCTTTACATATAACTGTGTAGGTCTGAAAACACCCTCAGAAGCCGATGCCTGCGCAGCGGCTCCAGACCCATCTGAGGGAATAGTTTCCGAGGATCCAATTCCTTGAGTTTCCAGAGGCCCAGTTGGCTGCACGTGGGAGTCGGAAGTGGCCTGTAGCTCTGAGGTAGCGGGTGTCAGGGGCTGTGAAAGCGCCTCACTGAGAACCGACGACTAGCTTAACGGAAGCCTCACCATCAGTTTTGGTCCTCAGATGCCTGTCCTTGTCTTTATCCTTGCGTTTTTTATAAACTCCAGTCGTCGGCTGTTTCGCTGGCATTGTATAATTGAATCTTCAGCCGAAGTAATGAAAGGCAAAATCATACCGACGCTTAATAGTGCATTGGTTAAATCTAGCACAAAACCAACAACAAGCAACGTTGTGGTCAGGGCCTAGGAAAGGAATACAGTAAGAGTGAAAATCCTTATGAGGTATTTGCTTCCCACAAGAAATACAATTGTTAACTTTTTCTGACATCGGTCAGGAGCAAGAAAAAGTTTCCCCAATGGGGTACTTAGCTTTAATGAAGACTTTGGATCTGAAATTCGATTTCAAAAATCTCAGGAGTCGGCCGACCAGCACTGGTGAACTGCTTTTGCTTTGGGCACCGCGCGGCAAGAAAGACTGAAGAAAATGGTGTCAGCTGCATCTTTTATACCCCTGGCGCACTGCTGTCAGGGAAGAGGCGACAGCAACCGATGCCAGACCAAGATTTTGGAATTCAGGCCGACTGCGGGTAGCCTGCCAGCAGGATAATCCAAGTGTAAAGACCGCAACAGTGAAACACGATGAACATCTGATAGTGCATAGAGCCTGCCCTGAAATGTAGATATTTCCTGCAAGATTCCCTTATGGAGATGTGCAGATAAGCTTCTTTTAAGTCTAGGGTGACCAGCCAGAAGTCCTTGGCTAGCATAGGCAGCAGCTGTTGGAGTGTAAGCATTATGAACTTTGGTACCACCAGGAAGGTGTTGAGAACTGACAGATCCAGGATAGGGTGCCAAGAGATTTCTTTTCTGGGCACCAGAAACAGTCTGGAGTAGAAACCCTGTCCCCTTTGCTCTGTTGGAACAGGTTGAATAGCCCTGATACTGAGAAAAGAAAGTACTTGCTTTTGGGCCTCTGCCCACTGGTTTGGGGGAAGGTCTGTCAATCCGCTTGGGGATGGCAGTGAATGGAAGTAGAATCTGTATCCCTGGGATACAATGTTTAAAGCCCAATGGTCCTGGGTAATGTATTCCCAGTTTTTTGCATGCAGGGTGTGTTTTCCTCCTAGGGGTGCAAGTACTTGGGCATGGCTGGGAAGGATGCAGGAGAAGTCATTGTGAACTTTATCCATAAGAGGGTGGCTTACCACTCCCTGTTTTTTTTTCAAAAGATTTTTGAGAAATTTAATATACAATAAAGTTAAATGTAATTAAGTCATTTTTTCTTTTTTTAAAAAAAAACAAATAAAATAAAATGAATTTTACATGAAGTAATAACATAACAATAAACAATATATAACTATATGCAATATGTTCACCATAGATCAATACATTTAAAATAATTTATAAATATGTAAATATTTACTATAATATAGAACTACTTTTGTAAAAAATCATATATTTTAGTCCAACTGTGAAGAGAAGAAGTATTTTTTAGAAATTCTATTCCCAATGGTTAGTTTTTCCAAACAAGAGACTTCATTAAGAAGATTTTTAAATTCTTGTAAAGATGGAGAATAATTAGATTTCCAATTCCTAGTGATAATTTTCTTGCTATGGCTAGCATAGACCAAATCAAAGGGCAATCAGATACCTTAATGCAAGCTGGAACTGGAGTATTAACTAATATTAAGGATTTAGTTAAAAGTAAAGTTGTCTGTAAAAATAGCTTACATAAAATCATTTATATCATCCCAAATTTTTTTCAATTCGATACAATCACAGAACATATGAGACCAATCAGCATTTACTTTATTATTACATCTCCAACAGTTTATATCTTTTTTCCCAATTTTACTCAATGTATGAGGAGTAATAAAGGATCTATTTAGATATTTCCAGGAAAATATTCTCCATCTTAACGAGAAAGTAATCATACTAGATGATTTCAAAATATTGAATTTGTCTTTGTCTGTGGGAAAATAATTATTAATGGAAAATAAAAAGTTCCAGTAACTGTCAGAGTTGACATCTAAATCCGATTTGATAGCTTTATATATTTGCAAGAGTTTGTTAGTGGAAGGAGAATTATTCTGAAGAGATAAAATCAAGTAATGTAGTAAGTTTGGTACAACTTTCTTAACTGAAGGGGTCATTAAGTCAATTCTATTTTGTATAAAATTCCTTCCTTCATGCAACTCCAACCAATAAAGGGACTCAAATCTGAATTCAACATCTATAAATTAACTGATTTCAAGACATTATTTGACATCAATTTATACCAAAAGAATAAGTTTTTCTCTTTAAAGATACACATTTTGAGTCAGAGGTAAAAAGAATACATGTTGAGTAGGCTACAGGAAAGAGAAGGAATAACCATTCTTTATAAACATTATATTTAAATATAACATTTCTAAAAGATTTTAACAAAAGAGTTAAATAATTACTTTTAAATTTTAGGGAACAAAAGGTGGAAAGCTGATCTTTTAGGACCCAAATTAATGGGTTATTTATAAACAACAGTTTTTGAGAGTTTTTTTATGGTATCCAACATTAATATTTCAAACATTTTTTTCCATTTAGCTTGAAAATTGGTATCAACTAAGAGAGAAATCCCTTTTACCATAGATGAAATTGAATAAAATTCTAAATTAGGTAATGCTATACCTCCATTATCCCAGTTTTTCATATGGTGAGATAAAGCAATTCTAAATTTATTTGCAAACTATAAAAATTTTTAATAAATTGTATTTAATTTTTTACTTATCCAGTACGAGGGAGGTAAAGAGATGGACTGAATAATGTAAAGAATTTTAGGGAAATCATTTTAATAATAGTGAGTCTTTCATCCATAGAGAAAGGTATTCTATTCCAATTTTTTGTTAAATTTTCAATTATTGTAAGACAATTGCTACAGTTAATTTGAAAGATATCCTTAATATTTTTAGCTATTGAAATGCCTAAATAAAGAATTTGATCGGATTATGTTAGATATTCTTATAAACAGCATGTAAATTAAATTGTTTTGGGCCAATTCAGAGAATTTGTGTTTTATTACTATTAAAAGTTAGACCAGATTTCCTTTGAAAAAGATTTATGTTATTAAAGAGGGCTCGAATAGATGTATTTTCATCTGCCAAGGTGAGAAGAATGTCATCAGCAAACAATTGTATTTTATATAATGAAGTGGAATTTAAATTATAACCTGTTATATTGTTATCCCATCTTATTAGGTTTTCCCATGGTTCCATAATTAGTGTCTGGGCCTGTGGAAAATATGGCCCAGACCGCAGAATCCTTTATAAACGCATTCTATGAATACCTTCAGGAATGCATGGATCATGCGATCCCAAATAAAACCAAGACCCAGTCCTCCAAAGGCAGACGTCCTGTCTGGTGGACCCCAGCCATAAACAAACTATACAATAGCAGGAGGAAGCTACTAAATGATAGAGCAAAATCCCAAAAAGGGAAGGCATCACTGATCAGTATTAGCAAAAAACTACGGGCACTCATAAAATTGTCTAAGGCCAGCTTAGAGAGAAAAATTGCACAGGACACTAAGGATAATCACAAGGCTTTCTTTAGTTATGTTAGGAACCTGGGTGGTAATTCCCAGATATGCTCAGAATTAGTCCAAAATGACAAAAAATACACCAAACCCACAGACATTGCCAACATCCTAGCAGACAGGTTCAGTGCAAACTTCTCCCCCCCACCAAAAGGGCAAATATCTATCCCAGCAGAGTGCTGCCCCCCTGACATCTCAGATGCTCAGGTAAGAGCCGCCCTCTCCAAAGCAAAAAACACAGCATCAATGGGACCAGACGGTGTCCCGGGCTGCGTCCTACATGAACTCCAAGAAGAGCTAAACCCAAACATAAAACTACTGTTCAATCTCAGCTTTACTACAGGATATGTGCCCAAAGAGTGGCGTACAGCAACAGTGGTCCCTCTCCATAAAGGTGGTGCCTCAACGTATCCTGGAAACTATCGCCCCATAAGCCTGACTAGCTTGGTCTGCAAAGCTATGGAAAGGATCATGGACCTCATAAATTAAGATATTGGGGACCTACAGACACTGGATCCTACCCAGTTCGGCTTTGTTAAGGGCAGATCCTGCCTCTTAAACCTGGTTGATTTCTTTGAAACAGTCACCAAGGCCATTGACGAGGAGAAGGTGGTCCACACAGCCTACCTGGACCTCGCAAAAGCCTTCAATACAATACCCCACTCGGGCATTATAGATAAGCTCACCAGCTTAAATATAAACCCCTATGTCACTAGATGGATTGCAAACTGGCTCAAGGGCAGAACCCACATGGTTAGAATTGCTGGAGCCATGTCAGACTCCAAACCAGTTACAAGTGGTGTCCCACAAGGCTCAGTCCTGGGACCTCTCTTGTTCGGTATATATTTCTCAGAGGTACAGGCCAACACGGAAGGACTGTGGCTGACCAAGTTCGCAGAAGACTGCAAACTGGGCACCATAATCGACTCTCCAGCTGACACAAGCATCCTACAAAAGGGCCTCATAGAAACAGACAACTGGTGCCAGAGCCATGGCCTCAAGCTAAATGCCAAAAAGTGTATAGTCATCCCCTTTGGCAAAAACAAAGTGCCCACAAATTACCACATAGGTGGTAATCCATTAAGTACAGAAGAAGTAATTAGGGACCTGGGGACCCAAGTTGATAGCAATCTCTCATTTGAAAACCACATGGCCAAAGTGGTTAGAAAAACATTTTATATAGCCCACCTAATCATGAAGGGATTCACATCTAGATCAGGGGAGGTCATCGTGCCTCTTTACTCATCCCTCATCAGGCCCATAATTGAGTACAATGCCCCTTTTGGGATGTACCTTACCAGACACCTGCAGCAACTGGAAATACCCCAAATGTACCTCACCAAGAGGATCAAAGGGCTCAAACAGATGCCATATGCTGCCCGGTTAAAGAAACTCCAGCTCTACTCAGTGGCATACCGCCTGTTCAGAGGCGATCTGTGCCTGATGTATAAAGCCATGTCCAACCCGGAATTAATGGACATGCTGCACCTCATAAAATCCAAATCCCATCGAGCTACGCGCTCGAGAGACTTGAACCTCAACACTGAAATAAATAGGACATGCTGGCGGGACAAATTCATAACCCAGAGGCTCCCTTCACTCTGGAATAAAATCCCAGTCCAAGTTAGGCAGAGTCCCTCATTGACTCTCTTCAAGAGGAATCTTGATGAGTGGATGGGAGATCGTAGGTTTACCCTGGGTATCACTTCTGTGTCACTGTTAGACAAAGGCACAGTATACTAACCTCGAAAAAGGGCATAGCAAAATAAATTTAAAATGGGTGGCGAAAGCCAAACACATTCTGGCTAGGCTTATAAATGCCCTAGGGCAGATAGCCTAGTATGAACCTATGAACCTAAATAATAAAGGGGACAACGAACATCCTTGTTTAGTGCCTTTATCTAATGGTATATTTTGTGATATACTTGTGCCAATTTTAATGTATGCTTGGCTATCTATATATAACTAAGTAATGAGATTTATAAATTTACTAGAAAAAATTTAGTTCTTCTAATAGGATAAATAAATAATTCCAGTTCATAGAATCAAATGCTCTATTAATATCTAAACTAATCAAAGTCAAATTTTTATTTAATTGTTTAACTGATTCATTCAAAATTAAAGTTCTTTTTATGTTATCATATGAATTCCTATTCAGTATAAATCCTGTTTGATCATCGTCAATCAAATTAGGTAAAAAGTTTTTTAATCTATCAGCATAAATAGACATGAACATTTTGTAATCTACATTGAGTACAGAAATGGTTCTATATGAGGAACATTTGGTTGGATCTTTGTTTGGTTTTAATATGGGAGAAATAAAAGTGTATTTCCAAGAAGAAGGGGTTTTGATAAAGTTTTGTGCGAGGTTAAAGACTTCATGAAGTAATTTTAGTGCCATATTAGGAAATATTTTATAAATTTCTGGAATGATGCCATCATTTCCAGGACCTTTATTTTGTTTTAATTTGTTAATTTGTATTTGAATATCTTTAAAGGAAATAGATTTGTCTGTAATATCTTTCTGTTCAGTAGATAGTCTTTTATTAGTATATTTGCTAACAAAGATTTTTATATCTTCTTTAGGATCTATTGTGCTAGAATTTTGGTTGATATTGTTAAAAAAATGTCTAAATTCCGATAGAATGTTATGAAGATTAGTTACCATCTTTTTTTTTTTTTGAGGAGAGAATATTTCTTTGATATGATTAATTTTATTTAATCTTTTAGTTTTATTAGCCAATAACTTTAAAGATTTTAGGTTATTTGAATAATTGATTAATTTATATTTTTCTGCAATTATTTTTGTTTTATGGTTTAATATTTCAATATATTTATTATTTAGAGAGTTTATTTCCATTTGTTTATCAATAGTATCTGTATCTACTTTCTGATTGAGCTTTAGATTATCCATTTTATGTTGTATATCATGAAGTTCTTTATCCCATAATTTCTTTTTATTATAATACCAGCTCATAATTTTTCCGTATAGATATACTTTTAAAGCATCCCATATATATATTTTTGATATGTCATTTGAATTATTCAGTTGTAAATTTTTTTGAATTTCAATTATAATGAGTTCTTTAAATTCTTTTAACTTTGTAATATAAGCTGGTATTCTTTTGATTTGAATAGTAGAGATACTGTTGATATCGAGATCAAAAATAATAGCATTATGGTCAGAAATAGGGCATGTTATTACTTTTGTATTACTTAGAAAATCTAATAGGTCATTGGAAACCAAAACTCTATCAATTCTAGAATATGTATTATGTCTGTGGGAATAAAAAGTATAAAATAATGAATTTGGAGTCATAAAATGATTAATATCTTTTAAAAGAAATAGATCAATAAAATATCTTAATTTCTTAGCTGATGATGAGATCTTCCTTTTACCTTTATTAGAAGAATCTTTATGATCTAATATACAATTAAAGTCCCCTGCTATTATTGATTTTCCTTTTGTAAAATGCACAATTTGATCTAAATGTTGTTTAACCATGTTAGTACCTATACCTGGAATTCAATATATATTAAATAATGTATATTTTTTTATTTAGTTCCAAAGTTATAGCACAAAACATTCCTTTATTGTCTTCATAGCTATCTATTATTTTGGGTAATGGTAGTGAGTTATTCCACAAGATGGCTACTCCTATCTTTTTTTGAAGATGTTCAGAGCTTACTAAAACAGAATAAGATTTATTATTTAGTTTAGATAAATCCTCCGAGAGTAGGTGAGTCTCTTGTAAAAATATTAGTTGAGATTTATGAAGTTTAAGGTATCTAAATAAATTACCTCTCTTACCTGGATTATTTAAGCCATTAATGTTAATGGAAATACTTTTTATAGCTGTCATTTAAGATTAAACAAAATAAATCAGAGAATTGACCATCAGGTGTTAATATTATATTAATTTCTAGTAATTTAGTATGAGATTTCCCAGTTGGAATAGAAATAATCATCTTCAGATCTCTTCGAAAGAACTTACTATTCAAATTAATGGTGAACAACAATAAAACTTTCAAACAAATAATACCATAACTGATTAGTAAAACAATATTTACAATCCAACCCCTTCTGGAGTTTAAAACTCCCAATCTAGGTGACATAGTATCACCTAAATTAACCCTTAATCTAGTAGCAACATTAAACCAGCTACTGTCTAAAAAATAAAATTATCTTCAGGTAAAAATACCAAACTGTAGCAATACTACTATTAATATGTGAAATGTTGCTATCTTAATAAGCAGGTGTAAAAAACATTTGTGAATTTAATCAAACTATGAATCATAAACAACCCGGCTAGATTACCATGTTTTATACATTTTATGAGTGCTAGCAACATATATCAGCATCTTGTAGTAATTAAACAATTTTACATTAATTCATGTGAACACTTTATACTAACAGGATAAAACAAGAAATGGATACGAAAAAGCATGGTACTCGGCAGTTAAATATCTTGTTGGGAAAATTATAAAATCCCTGTTGCTCATATTATTTATAGTTATTTGATGAATCTGAAAAACTTCTACAAAAAAAATCAAGATCAAATATGTGAAACATCTAAAGGAAACAATTGGAGCAACATAACCGTAGTTCATATTTTAATGGTCAACCTCCATACATTTATATATATTCATAAGCCATGCTGTAAATTAAATGTTGCATTTAAAATAAAGTCAAAATAATTTTACTTTAATCATCTTGTGTCCAGAGTGGCAAGGAAGGCCTTTCACATTACACATCTCGTAAGTAATAGCATTGCTTCTTAAGTAAAAAAAAAAATTATAACCCCCCTTTACTCATCTCTCGTCATGCCAGTAATAGAGTACAATGCTCACATAGATATGTACCTTACCAGACATCTTCAGCAAATGAGGAGGCCATTAAGATCTCTCAATATGGAAATTCAGGTACATGGCATACATGAACAAACTGAAATTACTGTCACATTACTCTTTGTAGTATAAAGTTTTTTAGAGGCAACCTGTGCCTTACCTACAGAGCAATCTCTGATCCTGCCTTAATAAAAATGCTTCATATCTATAAGTTACAAGGGACAAAATTCACTCACTTTAGGGACCCCAACTCAGCCTGCGTCCTCAACACAATTTCCCAGAGAAACATTTATGCCTCATGAGTGTCGCCATTCCTCAGGGAGAAATTCTCAATTCAAGTGAAAAAGAACTTCTCAGTGACTCTATATATGCATAACTTTAGACAACTGGATGAGAAACAGCAAATTTAGCCTGGGAGCTTCACCTGTGTCCTGTTAGATAAGAGCAGTAAATGTTAAACTTTTTCTGCATGAAAATATAGTCTGTATCTCTATTATTTAATAAGAAATAAGAGTGAAACATGACCAGACTTATAAGGACCCTAGGGCTATTAGCTTTGTAACCTCCTATGATTCTATGTAAATCTATGATTGGTCAGTAGAGGAGAAAAGAACAAACTATGTTCACTAAAAGCTGCTTTGGGTGTAATTTATTTGCAATGTCAGAACTACCAAAAATGTATCTAAAAGAGTTGTTTTACCTTTTTCTTGTGGTATATTAAACTTATAATTTAATTATGTGGCATTAGTGAACATCCATAAAGTTAGTTGGGAAACAGTATGAATTGCACTTGCACAAGACTGTAGATTTCAGGTAAATAAGTGTGGTTAAAGAGAATGTAGGATCACTTAGTGTTTTTTTTTTCTTCAATACATAACATCAGAGAAAAAGTACTGAAGTAAGACCTGCTAACAGATGCATAAATCATTTAACTCATTTAAAATGCTTTGACTCAATACATAAGAAACACAAAAATGCATGCCAAAATGATATGCAATAGTCTATAAGCAGTGTAGTAAGAAAACTACCATTTAATTGTATCCAAGTGTTTCTTAATATGTGATGAGAATTATTAAAGAGTTAAATGATTAGAAAAAGGAAACAATTTACAGCCTAAACAAGCAGTGATTGTACTTCAATTCCTGTTTAAACAGTAAATGGATGGAAACTAGGTTTGTTTGTTTGTGGAATGACAACAAGTTAACTATACACCAAAAAGTTAATTAGTGGAAAGTTAAAGGTCACACAAATTGTGAAAATGTGTTTTTGCTGTATACTTTTTATCTCCATAATTCCCAACCATCATCTTTCCTTCTACTGGTCTTTAACCCATACTATTTCCATATACTGTATATCCCCTGCACGGATATGACATCTTATCAGCAGAGCTGTCATTCAAGGAACCATTGCATTATTTGTGCCCTCTACTAGCGACCAATCAACGATATCATTTCTGATAAGGACCTATCCTCCTTTCCTGATGGCTGACACAAGCATCTCATAGTTAGGGACATTCTACACCCTTCAAATGAAAATGGATTATCTTTTATATAAGTTAAAAAGAGCTATCATCACCAGCTAGGGATAATATGAGCACATTCTTTATCCTGTCCTTTCCAGGGTCAAGCAAGCCATCACTTGTACGGTGGTAACCAACTAATTGACACCACCATTCTTCACATCCCCAGGATAAATGAGCCCATACCAGCCAATTACTTCTACATCCCTTACCCGGATCTTCTTGTGTCTGAGCTGCTAATCGAACTGAGGCCAACTAAGTCATATTTTATGCATTTTACTGCTATTGCAAGCATACAGGATCCTAAATATCAAAAACATGTTTTTGAAAACATCTAAATATTATTTATTAAATTCTTAAAGATGATTCATGAATTATATTCACAATGTCTTTTTGTAAATGACATAAACACAATATACCTAGTGGTGACATAGAGAATGACAGGAATAGAAAGTATTCAAAAATTAAGTATCTTGTTACTGTCTCGAATTAGGGAATCAGCTGTTTCACCCATCTCTTGCCAGCGTCTCAAAGTTCCACGTCTATGTGAATAGACAGAGTCCAAGGTCAAATGTTAAAGCTGGATGTTTATTTATGTGAGCGCGCTTTTCATCATCTGGCAGGGTCGTTCGTAACACAACTGAAACTCTCGAGCTCAATCCAAATGACTTATTTTTTGTATGTGAAGCGGGAAACCAACTGCAACACTTTTCAAAGGATTTTCTCTTTCAGTTTTTTAAAAACAACTGCTACTCGAGAGCTTAACACCATGAGCAAGCTATTCAGATGAAAACAGTCAAAGCACACAACTATCGCCAACAGAGCCAGTCACCATCCCAGCTTTTCCCAACTACATTAAACAATAAATACAAAGAAATCTTAGCTAGTAACCGGCTGTCCTTACCAAGCATAAACACAAGAAATCAATACCAACATACTCCCGAAACACTACCTTTCATGCCACTTTATCTATCGAACCCAAAGAACACTTCAACATCCGCATACGGGCAGGCAACCAACACATCAACCAGAGAAGCAACCAGCACCCGACTGACATACAAACAAGTCCAAAAAAGTACATAACCATTCCCAAACCAACAATACCAAATCACCATCAAAAAAAGAAAATAAAACACATACAGCCATTCTCCACGATGCCGCCTTATCCCTTTTCAATGCACATCAAGCATCGGAGCATATCTAATCAGCACTACACGGCATCCACAAAGTAGTATGGCTTCAAAGATAACACCCACAGAGGCAACCCCTCTATAGGCATCAGACAGAATAATATGACCAAATCATCAGAACAAACAAAACACTAGATGTATACTATAGACTATTAGTACAAAACCAATAAGCCAAACGAAATACATTACCACAACCATTTTTTATGAGCAAGATATCATTAAAAGGCAAAGAGAAAATAATAAAACAAAACAACACATGTTACAATAAACAAAATTAAATAGCTCACCTGTAAATCCAGATTCATTTCCTCGATTTATAGGGTCTTTGTAACTAGAAACTTATATTCAAAAAGATTATCATCCAAAGTTGAGTATCCCAGAACCAAAAAGTTTAAATGACCTTATGTGTATAAGTCATTTCTTTAGCTTCTTTTTAGAATCAAATGTTTTCCAAGTGTTGCACTCAGCGTTTCTTTTGAAACTAGTGGAAGCCCATTCCATATCTTCAATTCTTTCTATTATTTTATTGTTTTTATTAAATAAAGTTGCAGTATCCAAGTCTTCAAATGTTTTTTGGCCATCTTGAAAAAAGATTTTTAGTTTTGCTGGAAATAAAAGGCTAGCTTTAATTTGATGTTTCTTAAGTTCTTTGAGTAAAGGTAAAAATAATTTTCTTTTAGAGATTACAGCTGGGGAATAATCATTATCAAATCTAATGATTTTATCTTTTATTTTGATTGGTGATTTTGTTCAAGCTGTTTTTAATACCAGTTCTTTGTCATGTGACGAAAGAAATTTCACAATTACAGATCTAGTAAAATTGGACTTGTTATTTTTAGACATTGCCAAGGATCTATGCACCCTTTCGACACCACATGAGAGAGTCTCTGGTAATTCCAAAATTTGAGGCAACCAAGAAGATAGAATTTTCACCATATCTGATCCTTCAATACCTTCGGGTAAGCCAAATATTCTTATATTACTTCTTCAAGATCTATTCTCAAGATCATCTACTTTTAATTGAAGAAAAGTATTTTGTTTCAATAGAAATTCAATATTATGATCATTCTCCTTTGTTCTGGTATCAATGTCATTCATAGCAGTTTCTATACCTGATATCTGTTTCTTCTGTTGAGTAAGGTCTTCATGTATGATATCCATTTGCTGCATACATTTCCCCTTAAGATTATCTATTTTCATATCCATTTTGTCTAGTTTTGAAGAGAGTTCTTGTACATTAGATATTAACGATTGAAGTTCTTTTTTAAATGAAGATTCTTGTTGAGAAGATTTGTTATGGCTCATGTTGCTCTGTTACTGAAGATTTCTAGTAGATTTTTTGATAGGAAAATTTAACATTTAAGCAAACGTTTTTAAAAATTATCCTAATATATTGTTTAAAAATTTGTTTAGGATAAAAAATCCAGTTTTAGGATAAATAGGAATTAAAATTCCTGTCAGGAATGAATTTGAATGACAGAGCTAGTAGAAAATGCTGCTACCTTGTGGACATCTTGGCCACACCCCACCACTCCCTGTTTTTGAGGTGGGAGCACTCCATTGTTTAAATCTGTGCATACCCTGAGACTGTAGACTTTGTGGTCTGTTGCCCCTGGGTTTGGACTGAGAAGGCTTGGGGGGGACTGGAAAGGACCAGTTCTTCGAAGGCCAATGCCTACTGAATCTAGGTGGCTGTACCTGTAACAAATCTTTAACAGTTTGCATAGACTTAGCTTTTTCCTCCATCTTTTTAAGAACTTCTTCTGCTTTTGTGCCAAACAAACATTCTTGATTTAATGGAGCATCTAGTAATTTTGCTTTGACATGGTCTGGCAAGATTTGTTCCTTCAGCCAAGCATGCCTTCTCAGAACAGACCCAGTGACAGCAGCCCTGCAAGATGCTTCTAAGGCATCAAAACCACACTGCAAGGTATGTTTACCAACTTGGTTAGCAGAATGCATTAACTCTTGTAAATCTTTATTTTCTGCACAATCAGGAATCAACAACATTTTTTGTTTAATTAGTTCCATAATATGCTGCTGGTACTTCAACATGTGAAACTGGCAATTTCAGGCCCTGATGGCAAGAGTTGCAGAGGTATATACATTCTTATCCCATCTGTCTAAAGCCCTAGAATCCCTGTCCGAAGGGGTAAGATCTTTGGCTGTAGTAGCCTTAATACCTTTAGGACCCTAGGAAATGGTCTCTGGATCCGCAGTAGGATTTTTAAAGAGAAATTTGTAAGAGTCGGGTACTCTGTATTACCTGTCAGGCTTTCTAGGAGCTGGAGGTAAAGTTATCAGGGGTAAGATTTGATTCCATGAAGACATCATCTACAATATCCAGGACAGGGGGTATAGCTAGAGGCCTGTGCTGAGGCAAGTCTAAAAATTCTTAGAGTCTCTTTTTTGACTGAAGGTAGTCCTGGCATTCCCAGTGGAACTGCTCTCTTAGGGTATGCAAGGTTTCACTGAAAGAAAAGTCCTCTGGAGGGGAGGCAGAGGGAATTTAATCCTCTGCATCTGAATCCTCATAGGTGGATAAAGGTTATGTCCTGGTAATCAGAGGGGTCAGAGTCATCTGACTCATGGTCTGTAGAATCAGAAGGAAAACCAATTCTTTGCCTTTTAGAGAGGAAAGGCTGGCTTCCCCTAATTAAAACAATAAGGTCTTCAGCCATTCTAAGCATTTATTTCTGAGGCATGGGAGCTTGAGAATGTGCTTTGGTCATCAGTTTCCTAGGCATAGTGCAAACTCTGGGCCTGAGAAATTCAGTAGTTTTAGTCAAAAATAAAGTCGTCGGTTTAATATGAACATCTGAAGGCCTGAATACTCCCGCAGAAGCCGGTGCCTGCACAGTGGCTCCGGACCCATCCAAAGTAGAGACATCCGCAGGTTCCATAGTCGAAGAAATATCTCATGGCATACCATTCTCCGAATGAGTCTCAGTAGAGGCCTGCGAATCTGCTGAAGTGGGTATCAGGGGCTGCGAAAGTGCCTCACTGAGTACCGGCGGACTGGCGACTAGCTTAACTGAAGCGTCATCAGCAGTTTTGGACCTATGCGGTCTGTCTCTGTCTTTATCCTTACGTTTTTTCAGAAGATTGGTAGTCGGATGGCTTAATGAAGCCATTTCGGAATACGGAGATCGAGAGCAAAAGAATTTAGCAACAAAGACAGCCCGACGATGAATAGTTCGGGCGTTGAATCAGGCACAAAAATGACAGCGAGGAACGTCGTGGTCTGGGCCTAAACAGGTGATGCAGTAAGAATGGAAATCTCTGTGAGGTATTTGCTTTCCACAGGCAAGACAATTGTTAACTTTTTCTGACATCGGTTAGAGCAAGAAAAAAGGATCCCCAGTGGGGTACTTAGCTTTAGAAGACTTCAGGTTTGAAACTCGAAAAACGGAAATTTCAGGTAGTGGCCGACCAGCACATGCGAACTGCTTCTGCTTCGGGCTCCCGCACAGCAAGAAAAGCTGATGTAATGGCGTCAGTTGCATGTTTTATACCCCTGACAACCTGACATCATGGAAGAGGCGACAGCATCCGATGCAGAAATCCCAAGACTCTGGTATTCGGGCCGACTAAGGGCTACCTGCAGGCAGATAACCCAAGTGTGATGACTGCAACAGTGAAACACGAAGAACATCTATTTGAACAGTCAAAAAGCAAGTGATTCTAGCAAACGGTTCCTCCAGCAAAAGATCCAAATTAAGAAGCAGGTAAAGGAGGCTCCAGACCATGGCTATACAACACATAAAATAGTTTAATAAAAAACAAATCAAGTACCAGGTGAGCACTTTTGTGGCCCAAGCCACTTCATCAGACAATGCAAAACACTACTCTCCAAAATTTATACTCAGTGCTTCAATTAATTATGCAAATCATATTCCCCCTTCAAACAGATTTAAAGTCACATAGCAATAAATAAGAACATAACATATAAATCATAACATAGAAAGCAAATCAGACAATCATATCTATGCACTGCCTTGTAAAGACATTCCTACAAATACTCATTTGCTAAAAAATCATATAAATATACCCACAGTATTTATAGACATATACACCAACCCCCACAAACAAATTTATAATGACATGACATACAAAGGGAAGAACAGACAATCATGTCTACCTTATAAAAACATTCCTACAAATGTTCATATAAACATATATGTATACACATATCAACCAAATAAAAAACAATTCTATCTTACTCAAGCATAAAAACTTGCAGGCAATACTTAGGCTGTAATATAACAGAGCAGGGAGCCATATTATAAAGAGCCTGTATTGTCATCCCTATCACACACAGAAAACTTCCAGGCTGATGAAATGGGGTAGAATATGGGTGTGTCGAAACCCAGAAGTAGCAATGTCCAGTATTACTACTACTATTATTACAGCCTGTTAAGTATTGCCTGCAAGTTTTTATAACTGAGTAAGATAGAATTGTTTTTATTTGGTTGATATATGTATACATATATGTTTATATGAACATTTGTAGGAATGTTTTTATAAGATAGTTAGACATGATTGTCTGTTCTTCCCTTTGTATGTCATGTGATTATAAATTTGTTTGAGGAGGTTGGTGTATATATATATATATATATATATATATATATATATATATATATATGTATGTCTATAAATACTGTGGGTATATTTATATGATTTTTTAGTAAATGAGTATTTGTAGGAATGTTTTTACAAGGCAGTGCATAGATATGACTATCTGATTTGCTTTCTATGTTATGATTTATATGTTATGTTCTTATTTATTGCTATGTGACTTTAAATCCGTTTGAAGGGGGAAGATGATTTGCATAATTAATTGAAGCACTGAGTATAAATTTTGGAGAGTAGTGTTTTGCATTGTCTGATGAAGTGGCTTGGGCCACGAAAGTGCTCACCTGGTACTTGATTTGTTTTTTATGAAACTATTTTATGTGTTGTATAGCCGTGGTCTGGAGCCTCCTTTACCTGCTTCTTAAGAAAACTATTTGACCTATTAGCCCTATGTCTCTGTTGAGCACAGGCAGTCAGTAAATCCCCCTTGTATAAATCAAATTTGTGGGTCACATTTGGGTTACGTAGCTAGGCTTATAACAGTCCTTGTGGTCATTAACCTAGTAGACACCTATGAACCAATGAAAAACAAAAGTAAAACTTACCTTCTCACTTTTTTTCCAGCTTTCACAAACCACAAACTTCAATGTGCAACACAAGTCATGATGCAGTTAAACAGATTACAAATTCCTGTTCTGTTATTCCAGGATTTACGGTTACAAGTCATGATTTAGAGAAGGTTTTGTGTGTGTGTGTGTGTGTGTGTGTGTGTGTGTGTGTGTGTGTGTGTGTGTGTGTGTGGACACAGGTTTACTACAAGTGCCTGAGTGTCTGGCAGTTGAACATCACTCTCTTGTGGCCAGTGACACAGGCATCTTGCAGCACAAGCTGCCATTGGCAATCTGGCACAACTAAATGCTCACGTGTGGTGTGGCAGTTGTGTAGAGAGAGTGGAGCTAACACACCTGGCCCAAACACAGTAGCCATATGCACAGGTGAGGTGCGGCAGCTGTGCAGTGCAGACAGAGTGGAGATGACACACCTCACGCAAACACAGTAGCCAAATTTGAGACTGGAATTTAGGTTTAAGGAGCAATTGATCACTTTAGGGACTGTAGTTTTAGGTTTATGGAGTGATAGGGGAGTTTAGGGTGAAGCAGTGTTCAAGGTTTTGAGAGGGAGGAGCAGAGCTTTGGCTCAATATGAAGAAAATAAATGACTTCATTTGTAGAGAATATAATTCTTTATGCACACATTCTTGAAACGTTACACAAGTATTGTAAATTATCAGAAACTGGGATGTGATACAGATCTCCATTTGTTGTACACCAAACATTGTGACTGGAATTGCCAGAAGTAGCCATAACTAGGCCTGGATGATCACAGCTAGAAAAAAAATGACATGCTTTAGTAATTGTAAATACAAAGATAATAAGTATATGGCTAAGCAATTTACATTTCATACAGAGATGAAAATAAGCCTTTTGAGAAGTATGCATGACTTACTGTTCCTTGACCTTTTTTAAACAAATGTAAAAGTCATGAAAGTTAACGCAAGTTCAATGAATGATATCAGTGCATATTTTCTATGATTTCTTCGCCATATTGTTTCACAAACAGACTAAGTATATATCTAGATGAGCTGGAGAAGGAAGAAGGAAATTGCAAAGCACTGCTGAACTCACCAAAGAGGAATGGGAGATGGGCATGCATCCCAAGTCCTAAAGTAGACCTCATTAGCCCTCCTTACTGTATGCTCTACTGCTTTGTCCAAATGTATTCAGAATCCTCTCCCTTTAACCTCCTGCCAGTACAAAGAAGACACCTTGTTTTCTTTCCCATGGCACACTCAGTAGGCTGGTGAAGCATAGCAAGCCAGTAAGATCCATCACAGCGAAGGACATAAGAATAAAATGTCACCAGGTTTAGAGAAATGGATAATGTAGCATGTATGAGCAGACTTTTCTTTGAACTGAGCAGGTAAGCATCGATATGTAACAATCCCTGGAACTTTGTAGGTTAGTATTTATCATACAAGCAAACAAATAAACACACACATAAACATATATACAAATCACATGTAAGCATGTGTACTTTGGACACCAAAAAGTAATACTGTGACTCAAGTTCATAAGTGTTACTAGGCTAATGACCACAAGGGCCTTTTTTAAGAATAACCATGCATCAAAAATCTCTGACAAGTTCTGATACCCTTGATAAGTGTAAACAGGGACTTGGGAGGTGAAATATTTACAAGCAGAGGCCTGTGAGATGAACCATTTACAGGCTGTCTGTGTCTATTAGAGACATAGGTGCCAATCCAGGGATGAAGTTCCTGTTCCCCATCCAATTGTCCAAGTTACACTTGAAATGGGTTAGGGAGGAACTCTGCTTCACACAGATGGGGAGCCTGTTCTAGAGATGGAGTAGTCTCTGGGATACATACCTCTTTCTCCAGCAGGTCCTGTTTATATCACAGGCAAGGTTTATGCCTTTTGAAGGGGTACTTCCAGTGCTGTTTGTTTTGTGGATATGCAGAAGTCCATTAGAGTGTGGTTTGACAATGCCCTGTATGCCAGGCATAGATCTCTGCTCAACAGCCTGTATGAAACAGAATACAGGGATAGGGCCCTGAAACGGTCTGCATAGAACATGTTACTTATGTCCAGTATTCTTTTTGTGAGGAAACTCTGTGGACGTTCCAAATGTTGAATATGCCTAGTTAGGTACATACCAAAGGGTTTGTGTTGTCAAAATGACAGTTACAAGGGGTGGATGACTTCTTGAACGATACTATTATGCATTTCTTGGCATTTAGTTTTAGTCTGTGGCTCTGAAAGCAGCTGTTTGTCTATGTCAGCCCTTCCTGGAGAACATTTGTGGCAGTGTGGGATTCAATGACAGCTCCTAATTTGCAATCATCTTCAAATTTAGTCAGCCAGAGGTCATTGACACTGGTCTTGACTTCAGAGAACTAAATGCCAAAAAGCAAAGGTCCCAAGACCAATCTCTGAGGGGCTTCACTTGTGACTGGCCTCTCTGTAGAGGAAGGATCCCCAATTCTAACTTCCTAGTCCTGTCTGTGTGCCAGTTGGCTATCCACTGGGTAACAATGGTTTGTACCTTACCTGTTCAGTTTTCCAGCAATGTCTGAGTGCGGTATTGTGTCAAATGCCTTGGTCATGTCAAGGTAGACAGTTTGAACCACTTTGCCTCATCCATTGCTTTGGTGCCCTTCTCAAAGAAATCCACCAGGTTGAGTAGGCATGACCTGCCCCTGACAAAACCAAATTGGGTTGGGTCCAGTTTCTGGAGGTTTACTATATCATTAACGATCATTTCCATAATAATTATTTCCATGGCTTTGCATAAAAGAATAGTGAGACTTATGGGTTTGTAGTTTCCAGGGTCTGTAAATGGCCCACCTTTGTGCAGAGGGATGATTGTTGCTGTTCTCCATTCATGTGGCATGAAGCCTGTTTGGAGGCTGTAGTTAAACTGCAAGTCCAGAGTGCCTGACAGGTCATGTTTCATGCTATTTAGAAGGCATCCTGGGATACTGTCTGGGCTCAATGATGCAGTATTCTTGGCCTTAGAGAAGGCATTAAGGACCTATTCCCTGGTGATAGCAGGGGGGAGTTATAGTTGATGGCATTTCCTGAAGAAAGATTTAGGGGGGAGAGAGGAGTAAAGTTGGAGTTGAACTTGACTGCCAGAAGTTTTGCTATATCTTCTGGCCCATTATAGGTAGCTCCACTTCACACAACTGCATATTGCCTTTGAAGTTACAGACACGGCTAAAATGCCTAGTGGTTGTCCTTGACCTGGAAGGCCAAATTTACCTCAAAATTGGCTTAAGTAGACTTCATTTCTCCTCCAAGTTGTCTGTTTAGTTTGATCAGAGTGCTTTCATCCTGCTGTATGCTGCACCTCCTAATTTTTGCCATGATTTTCTTCCTTCTATTTTATAGCCAATTAATTTTGTGATTCTACCAGGGTGGATTGTTTTTTTGAGTTAGTTCTGTACTTCTTCCTGGTGGGTATAGCTGCCTCTATGCAGCTATTAAAATGCCTTTTATATGATTTCTGTGAACATTTCTGAATAGGCAGCAGTGTTCTCAGGGTTTATGGGGGCTTGAAATTTTGCCAGGTTATCACTTAATAGCAGGAAGTTAGCCTTAATGTAGTTCCTGAATAATCCAGGGTTAACTGGGGGGGGGGGGGTTGAGGTATTATTTTTACTTCAAAGGAGACCATTTTGTGGTCTGACCTTGCCAGGGAAGACATTCCACTAGGGGATGTGCAACACTCTCCCATATTAGTAAGGATCAGATCCAGCATGGTTGCACCCCTGGTTGGTATACTGACAATCTGGTCCAGGAATCTCTGTGCCTGTACATTTGGTGTTATACAGGATTCTCACTTAATAGTGGGGTAATAAAAGTCGCCCATGAATATGGTATTGGGTTGGATGGTGAGTGTTTCCAATAAGTTTAAATACATGGTATGGGTGTCCCAGGTCATACAGGGGGACCTATGGCTTGCAAGGAAGCAGTATTTGATTTTGCCTATGGTGATAAGAACATGGAGAAGCTCAAGTACATTTTTCTGTTTGACCAGCCTTGAAGTTTATTTATTTTTTATATAAATCAAGACAGCCCCATCTTTAGACCCTATCTGTGTAGTAGCTGGTCTAAATGTGTGGTAGGCATTATAAACATGCACTGTTGGTGTGCTCTCCATGGCTTTAAACCATGTCTGTGACCACACAGATATCAGCATTCTCTAGAGTGAAAAGAGGTTCTAGGGAATGGAGGGTTTTCTTTGTACAGACTCTTAGCATTGAGCAATAACACCTTAGATTTTCTTGGTTTTGAGTTGCTATGTTGGAAGTACTTTCACTCTGGTATTGCCTAAAAAAGGCACTATGAGAGAAGAAAATGTTTTACCTAATATTCAAAAGCCTGGATGAGAGAGTTGCAGACCATCCCTGGCAATGCAACCTGGTCTGTTGGCCATCTCCTTCCAAGCTGACAAATATTGCACCCCCTTAGAATGTCACCAGAAACTAAGCCAATTAAAGTCAGTAACCTTTTGTCACATTGTGGCATCATCTTTGGAGAAGATGAAATGCTGTTCAGCACTAGGCTTGTACCAGCCTGGGATATATTCCAAGTGCTCCATGATGTCTCTCTTCATATATAGTCTAGAGATGGACTTCTCAGGTCATCGACACCCACACGGACTATGATCATATCATACTGGTACTTGTGGTTCAATGACCTGAGTGTGTGTAATGTGGGGATCCTATCCCCTGATAAGCAACTCGCAGTGACTTTCTCCTTACTCAGCCTCATGAGAGGGACATCAGTGTTTCTCACAATGGAGTCTCCAGTGACCAAAATGTTGGATTGTGTGGTGGTAACTTACATGTCCTTCCTGTTACCCTGTTATAACCTGCAGTTGTTTGAGGCTTACACTATCTACCAATTTGATCCATTATAATCTTCAAAGTGGGCTTAGAAGTAGAGGTTCCATAAGATGTGGCTCTGTGGGTTGATGTGAGTGTTGTTTTGAAAGAGTGCATTCAGGGCTGATAAGGGTATTTGTTATGTGTACTTCATCTAGGGGGTCTTTGGGATTTAGGAAGGTTACATTTAAGTGCCTCAGCATATGTGGGTCTGTATGTCTGCTTTGTATTGTGTACGATGGGTGCAGTGTGTGTACTACTGACAACCTTATCGATATCAGGAGTCCTTTTATGTGAGAGCTTTAACTCCAGTGACATTGTGTAAGTATATCGCTCACATACCATATCAGCTTGTTTGAGAATTAACTGGTTGTCAGTAAACATGAGGCAATTTCTACATTACCTCAGGATGTCCATATCCACTAAGCTGGTAGCGGCGATAGTGGGTAAGTTCATAACCATGGGAACAGGCACTTTTTTATTGATTAGACAGCTGGAGTAAGAATACAAAACAATGTCAGCAGTATCCAGTTTGCAACTCTGGGGGTAATGCGTGTCACTGCAAACTAATTGTCCTGTGTGCGACTAGGTATTGGTGAAATTTCAATCATGCTTTTACAGTGCCACTGATAACAGTTTCATAGCAATTCTATACCACTATTGCAAGGCCGTCCGCAGTGGCAGGAGCACAGATTGCCACACTGGGTGCTTGCTTCAAATTAAACTTTATTAACATGCTTGACACCAAACACCATGATAATAAAAGAGAAATACAATACACGGATATATAAATAGCATTGCACAACATGAGAATGCCTGGAAACAAACATAATTCTTAAAAGTAATAGTCATAAAGCATCATAAGCTATTGAAAAATGATGGAATTCAAGGCCCTGTTAAAGCAGGTTAGTTTGTGGAATTCCCTTCTCTGACTAACAAAAAGGTTCTAAAGACAGGGTGTTTGTTGAGCCCCTTCAAACTAGGGTATAGCACAAGCCATGTAAGACTAAAGATAATAATTCTAAAACTTTGAAGATTACAATGGATCAAATTGGTAGACAGTGTAAGCCTCAAATAACTGCAGGTTATAACAGGGTAACAAGAAGGACATGTAAGTTACCAGGCTGTGGAATTCGGTATCAGTGGTAGCCAACTGACTGTCCAGTGGTGCAGCGGCTAACATTGCCACCTCACAGCAAGAGGTTCTCTGGTTCGATTCTCGGCTGGGGTGCCTTCTGTGCAGATTCTGTATGTCCACCCTGCTGGGCTCATGTGGGTTTCCTGCAGGTGCTGTGGTTTCCCCCCATGGTACAAAGACATGCATCTGGAGTGTTTCTCCCTGGACCTACTGAAAATTGGCTCGTTCCAAGTTTGACTTTCCCAATAAACAAATGTTCAATAAATTCAATAGATTTAGATCAGTGTTAGGAAGACCTAGGTACCAGAAGTTGCAGCAATCAAAACACAACAAAACTAGGGTGTCAACAACCATAGAGGGGTGAAAGGTGTTTGATACTGGAAATCTTCCCTACATGGAGACATGATGTCTTAGTGACAGGCAACACCTGATCCCTACTTATCAATCAATCATCTTTCACATCTTCCATAAATACTAGCTTAACACCACCATAAATGATCATGCGATTTTAAAGCTTAATAGCTGGAATTCCTTAAAATAATTTGAATAACTAAGTCATCTAGTTTTATGTAATTCCAAGTCCTAACCAAGGGTATCTTCTAAAGAAGTCTTGTCCTGAGAGAAGGGGAGGCAAAGCTGTATAGCAGTGATAATGAATGCCTCTACCTCCATTGTGCTCTCCCAGTGAAAACACATATTCAAAGAAAAAAGGGACACAAAATGCAACTGTGTAGAACAGCAGAGATGATGGAGTGAGTGGAAGAAAAAATGGACACAAAATGCAACTGTGTAGAATAGCAGAGATGATGGAGTGAGTGGAAGAAAAAAGGGACACAAAATGCAACTGTGTAGAACAGCAGAGATGATGGAGTGAGTTGGAAAAAAGGGACACAAAATGCAACTGTGTAGAACAGCACAGATGATGGAGTGAGTGGAAGAAAAAAGGGACACAAAATGCAACTGTGTAGAACAGCAGAGATGATGGAGTGAGTGGAAGAAAAAAGGGACACAAAATGCAACTTTGTAGAACAGCAAAGATGATGGAGAGAGTGGAAGAAAAAAGGGACACAAAATGCAACTCTGTAGAACAGCAGAGATGATGGAGTGAGTGGAAGAGTTGTTGCATCCAGAAAGGAAGGATGCAAACCAATCTCAAACAGCAAACCCTATAAGAAGCAGACGGGTGGTTGAAAGTGTATTGCTGTCACCTGTAGTAGGTACTGAGAAAAGACTACGGAGGAACAACACAGAATAATAATGGCGAATCTTCACCATTAGTACTTCATTCAAGACCTGACTTAGGACCATCTCTATAATATGTCTACAGTGAAATCTAGAATGCAATGACTGGGAAACTAGATATTCCTGTATAACTGCTTAAAACTATAAAGACAAACTTCTCCATAATCTAACTAATAAATTGAAGGTTCTACATAAGACAAGAATTATCAAGACCGTCTGGATCAAGACAAAACTTCTTCGGGACAGGAGTCACAAAGGACATCTTTAATATAAAAGGAAGGGCTCTATTGCTCAAAGAGGAGAGAACTTGATAAATCATAGGGCTATACATATCAGGACAAGGAAGAGTCAGGCTTGTTACACATGGGTCCAAGCAGCATGCAACACGTTTCTTGCTTGAATCCAGAAATTCAAAGTAAACAAAAACGCACACCAAGACCAAGTGCAACGCTCTCTCTGTGGACAATGCATTTGTAATCTCCTACAATTCTAGAAGAAGGCAGAACTCTGTGAATGAAAAGATAGACCAGATTAATTCCATAGCAACTATAAGACTGGCCATTCAGACTTATTTTCCAAAAACTTCTCTACAGAGGAAAATTACCTTTTTACAAGAGGTCTCACCTTTCAAGCCTAAGCTTGTACTTTTATTCAGAAGTGGTGAACCCAGTCTTCTCAGCTTATGGTTCTCGGTAAAAAAACAGGGCTCATATAGGGTTAGGTGTACAGGGTATACCCGAGATGGCTCAAGGAGATCCAACAAGGACATAAGAATAGTATTACAGGCTATGAACAACTCATGTGAACCACCGCATTGGCCACCAAGAGGAAATGGAAGAAGTCAGAAGCAAACTGGTCAGCAGTTACAGCATACACTGTCACTTTTGAAGTGCAGAGAATGAATGCCTGACTGTGACCCTGCAGACTCATGTCTGATTAGCATTGACAGAGAGGATTTTCTTTTAATTTTATTTTATTTATTTATCCTTTGTTGACTGGGTTAGTCCCACTAGGCTTGTGGCCTTTTATCAGGGGGAAGTCGAGGTTATATTTATACTACTAGGGGAAATTTGGCCAGGGCATCTGGGAACTTCCCTTACTCTTTTTGATAGGTGCTATGGGATATTTTACAACTCAAGCAGATAGGGCCTCAGTTTAACATCTTATCTGGGGGGATGGAAGCAGCTATGCTCTGCCACTTGAGTAGCACCTAGAAAGACCATTGTGCCCTCCATCCTTAGAGCTTGGGCTTGGGTTTATTGTGTATGTGCTCACACACACATGGGAACACGCACAGACACACACATACAAACACATACACACACAGCTCAGAGAAGTTGCTGGTAAAGTTATGAGTTCTGGGGGTGGGTTAAGGGTGGTCTGACTGCCTCAGTCCATACAGTAGGACTCTTGACTGTTTTGGAAGGCAAGACTGCTCAGCTTGATTTGAGGAATGAACAGGCTTTGGATCTCACCGTAAGGCATAGCTCTTGAACTCAGCACAAGAAATCTGCACAAAGTCAAAAACAATGGGGAGAGGGGTCAAAGGCCCAAAATAGAGGCATTTTTTTTAACTATTGCTCCTCTAAACTTAGACATTTGCTAGAATTAAAGGTTTTGTGTTACCATGCATTTTCTGAAATATATGAAATCTGAAACTCAAATGACTGTCATTAGTTACTTCAATCTTCAACTGATTTTCCAGAGAACCACAAATTTTATGAGGAACACACCAAAAATATGAGGCAAAAATCTGGACAGTTGAGAGATATGCCCTAAAGAAGGAGATGGGCCCTATCAACAACCTGAACAGGAAAGTCAGTGACCTCTGATAGAGAAGGACTGTATCACAGGACCCCTTCCCTGCCTAGTTGCAAATGTGATCCAGGATCAGAGAGAGTTTGGTGAGCTGGTCCAATGTGTCTGATCAGTCCCCCAGTAGGAACAATCAGTACACAACTGGACACTTAAGTCACATGAATGGATAAACACACACAGAGAGACACACACACACACACACACACACACACACACACACACGAGTTACAGCAAACAAATGCCTGCATTCCAGCAGTATGAGATCATATGGATTTTAACCTTGGCTCACCTGCGCTCTGACCAGAAGTTCATTGCTCTTACATCCTGTGCCACGAAGAAAGCTATGGCTAAAGTAAATGCCCTGTACCTTCCTGGGGTGCTTGCTGTATGTCCTTGATCTAATGTCCCAAAGTCCTATGATTCTGAACAGCAGGTGGTCCGCTATACTGTGTGCCCTGTCTTAACGCACAACCCCTCCCATTAATTCCTGTGATATTTCAGTATGCTGCCTAGCGCAAAGTAAATACTGAAGTACATTTCATTAAAAAGTATACATCACTCCATGAAATACCATGTGACACCAAAAGTTGCGTAATTCATTCATGAATCTCATGGCCGTCACTACCATTGACTGGATGGCCTTGTTAAAGGTCATCAATGAGTCTGTCTGACTACCTAACTCTCCATGGGTATATATTTTACTATATATAAGATACATACATGCAGAATATATAGATTGTATATACATGGTGCATATAGTGTGGTCCATGAGTATACCAAATATATTTTAAGTTCAGTATGACCTTGTATCATAGTACTTTACCTAAGAAGAAAACATAAAGCAGGCATATGTGCTATCTGTTCCACAAGTGCCTGTGAGATCATGCATTCACAGCTGTAGCAATTTAGCCAGTGTCTGCTGCTGGTAAGACAGCAGCAGCTGCAGTTTATGCCGCTCAAAGCAATTCAGCAGCAGGTTAGGTTGTTCCAAGCACTGCATGTGTCCATAGCCATTCACTAAGCATATACTTGTTCATAGGTTGGTACTAGGCTATCGGCCCTAGGGCCTATACAAGCCTAGCCATAACAATTCCCTGGATATTTCTTCCCGCAATATTTACTTCCCTGGAACCCTGTCTAGCAGGGTGACTGACATGATCCCTGGGGTGAATTTCCTATCTCCCATCCAATCATCAAGGTTCCTTTTGAAGAGCGCCAAGGAGGCGCTCTGCTTGACATGTATGGGCAGTCTATTCCAGAGTATGGGGAGTCTCTGGGTCAGGAACCTATTCCTCCAGCATGTTTTGTTCATTGTGATGACAAGGTTTAGATCCCTGGAGCATGTGTCTCTGAGGGATTGGGATTTCTTTAAGTGGAGCATGTCCAACAGCTCAGGGTTTGACATGGCCTTGTATGTTAAGCAGAGATCGCCTCTGAGTAGACGATATGCCACAGAGTACAGATGGAGTTTTTGTTTTAGATGTTCAGTACAGGGCATCTGCTTTAGGCCTGTGATTCTTTTAGTGAGGTATTTCTGCGGCCTTTCCAGTTGTTGCAGATGTCTTGTGAGGTACATACCAAATGGGACGTTGTACTCTATAATGGGTCTAATGAGGGATGAATACAGTGGGACAATAACCTCCTTTTTCTGGATGAAAAGTCCTTAGTGATGAGGTGTGCCACATAGAAGGATTTCCTGACTGTTGTGGCAGTTGTGGCAATGTGGTTATCGAAAGTGAGACCACTGCCCACCTGTGTCCCTAAGTCTCTCATCACACTTTCGTTGTTTAGTGTATTGCCACCTATGTGGTAATTCATGGGTACATGGTTTTTCCCAAAGGGGATAACTATACATTTCTTGGCATTAAGCTTGTGCCCATGGCTCTGGCACCAAGCATCTGTTTCTGTAAGACCCTTTTGTAGAATATCCACATCATTTGGGGATTCAACAATGGCTCCCAGTTTGCAGTCATCTGCGAACTTTATTAGCCAGAGTCCCTTAGTGCTGGCCTGTACTTCAGAGAAGTAGATGTCAAACAAGAGCGGTCCCAGGACTGAACCCTGAGGTACTCTACTTGTCACTTGTCTGGAGCTGGATTTGGAGTTGGCTACTTTTTACAGTCTGGGTTCTGTCAGTAAGCCAGATGGCAACCCATCGAGTGATGTAAGGATTTATACCCAGCTTAGTAAGTTAATCTATGATTCCAGAGTGGGGGGTGGTGTTGAAGGCCTTGGTGAGGTCCAGATAGGCTGTGTGGACTGCCTTACCCTCATCCACAGCTCTGGAGACTGATTCAAAGAAGTCAATCAGGTTCAGGAGACAAGATCGGCCCTTTATGAACCCAAACTGGGTGGGGTCCAATTTCTGAAGGTTGCCAATGTCTTTGTTTATAAGTTCTATGATAATGTGTTCCATGCCTTTACAGATCAGGCTCATCAGACTGATGGGACGGTAGTTCCTGGGATCCAAGGTGTATCCCCCCTTGTGGAATGGAATAACTGGAGTTGTGCGCCACTCAGTGGCGAAGCCTGAGGTGAGGCTGTGATTAAACATGACACTTTGGTGAAGTGCCAGTTCATTTTGTAGTTCATGTAGTACACAGCCCGGATGTCATCTGGTCCCATGGATGCTGTATTCTTAGCTTTGGAGAGTGCGGATTTTACCTGTGTGGCTGTGATTACCAGAATTTGGCAATCTTTTTGTATTGAGATGGGCCCTTTAGGGGGTGAGAGGGGGTGAAGTTTGCACTAAATCGATCTGTCAGGATATTGGCAATATCCTTGGGATCAGTATATTTAATGCCATTCTGTTGTAGCTCAGAGCATATCTGAGCATTGCCATTTAGATTCTTGACATAACTATAGAATGCCTTGTGGTTGTCTTTGGAATTTCTGGCAATTTTATTTTCGTAACTAGCTTTGGAGGATTTTATGAGGGATCTCAGCTTCTTACTGAGACTGGTAAGGGAGTTTTTTGCATCCTGGGATTTTCTTCTTTTCTGCAACAGTTTCTATCTTCTGTTGTATAGTTTGTTTATGGCAGGGGACCACCAGATTGGCTTCCTTTTTTTGAAGGAGAGCGTCTTGGTTCTATTTGGGATGGCACGATTCATGCGTGAGTGGATGTGCTTGTACAATGCCTTAGTGTAAGATTTAGCAGTTGAGCTTTCAGCTCCCATCTGCATGGGTGCCAGTACCCTTACTGTGGGGTGGGGGTGGGTTGTGGATGTCATGGGTGATTTGCTTATGGGCAGACCTTACCAATGAGGGGGTGACCACTGGTGTGGAGCATCTATCTCCCATGTTGGTAATGACCAGGTCTAGGATATTGGAGCCCCTGGTGGGACAATGGATTAGTTGATCCAGGGCGTTGCAATTTATGAATTCCAAGAACCACTGGGAAAAGGTGTTGGTACCAGAGTAGTTTTCCCAGTTAATGGCAAGGTAATTGAAACCACCCAGTATTAGGGTGTTTGGTTGTATCTTAATATTGTCCAGTATGTTTAAAAAGGTGTAGTGAGAATCTTGGGGCATGGTGGGGGATCTGTAACAAGCAACAATTTGGATTGCAGTCTTACCTAGGGTTAGTTGTACTTGGAGAATTTCAGATGTATTGTGTTGGGCAACTAGCCTGGAGGTGTGAATATCCTTGGTGACTATGGACACTCCTCCACCTTTAGTGTTTCGGTCTTGGTTTGGTGGCCGAAAAGTGTGGTAAGAGTTGTAGCCTGGTATTGCAGGGGTGCTCTCTGGAGCCTTGAACCAGGTCTCAGTTACTGCACAGATATCGATGTTCTCCATTTTTAGGAGTGCCTCAAGAGTGTGCATTTTGAGGTTTAGACTTCTAGCACTGAGTAGCATTACCTTTAGATTTTGCATGCCTGTATCTGTGGTGGTTTTGTCCTTTGAACCTTGCCTAAAAAGGCACTATAGGGGTGGCGAGAGCTTTAGCCAGTAACTTGAATCCCAGGGGTGACAGGTGCAGACCATCTCTGGAAAAGCATCGTGGTTTGTCGATCATGTCGTCCCAGGCAGACAGATGCTGGATCCCCTTTGAATGACACCAGAAGCTTAGCCAATTGTTGAAGTCAATCATTTTGTCCTTATACTGTGGTATCATTCTGGGCGAAGGCAGGATGCTACTCAGGGCTAGGGTCATACATGCCTGGGCCACATGATCTGAGAGTTCTTCCATGTCTCTTTTCATGTAGTCCAGGGGGGTATGTCTCAAGTCATTCACTCCAACATGGACAATGACAGAGAAGTATTTGTACTTGTTGTGGAGTGCCTTGAGTGCGTGCATTATGGGGGTGGATCCTGACACCTGACAGGCAGCTGTCTGTAATTTTCTCCTTGTTCAGCCTGGTGAGTGGGACATTAGTGTGCCTGACTTTAGAGTCACCTATGACTAAAGTGCTGGGTACATTGTCTCACCTTAGGGGCTGTTGTTGGGTGGCACACTGGTGTTGTGAGCTATGTGTCACTTTGGTTGTGGTTGGTGTTTGTGTTTCAGCTTCGAAGGTCCTTGTTGCTTGAGCAGGTTAATGTTAAGGGCCTCCACATATGTGGGCTTAGTGTTGCTATGTGTGGGTGTTGATGGTGTGGATTTTGAAGAGCTATGTGTTGCTTGAGGTGTAGTGCAGGTGTTAACCTTCTCTTCTTGACTGTCTAGCACAATCTTGGCTGGAGAGAGAGCTTTGCTTCCAGTTTGGCTATGTAAGTGCATCTCTCGCAGGTAGTAGTGTTGGGTCATAGGAGGAGAGGGCTGTCAGTGTACATGAGGCAGTTGCTGCATTGCCCCAGTATGCCCAGATTCACCAGGTGGACATGAGAAATCAATGGAAGCTGACCCTTGGACATGCCTGTTTAGGTGCTTTTTTGTAAAGTACAAGAGCTGTTTTCCCTTACCTTTGCAAGGTACTTTGCAATTATAGGCTGTTTAGTGCCTACAATTAATCTCTCCTTATTAACAAGGAGAGTTGAGTGCTTGTATCAGTTTAAGGCTTCCTAGTACTTTCCAGCAGGTTCTAGAGCAAGTACTAGTCACAGGGGTTCAGATTTTGGTGCTACTACTGAGAAACCAGCTAGTTCTAAAGGAGAATTTGAACAGCAGACTTTCTGGCACCTGGAATAGTTTAACCGAAGCCCGGCAGTGCTGCATGATGCGAAAAATGTGCAAACACACGTGTTTTTAAGCCAGAAACTTGAAAGGGATAGAAATCAGCCCCAAATGACTAAAATTACAATTTCAGAGCTGGAAAACACTCCTTTAGTGTCAGACAGGCAATGCAATGCTCACCACTCCCACTGGTAAGCAGTAGGACTTCCCTCTACCACAGCAAGGTCTGGATAGCTCTGAACAGAGAAAATAAATTCCTGAAACCAGCAAAGCCTGGGATCTGGACTATACTAGCTAGAAAAGGCGGGAAATGAGCAAACAAGATAGTTTTTTTTTTTTTTTTGTTAAAACAGGCTAAACAATGCAATAATACAATAAATAAACACAGAAAAGGCTAACACACTTGAGTGTGTAGCCCTGAACAGTAAATACAATTAAAACTCTACAAAATTAACAATTTAAAACTTTTTAAATGAAGCAAGGCAAGTGCACAACTGAAAAACGATTTAAGAGGCAGCAATACAGTAGAATAAGTAGCTAGCCTACAATAAATAAACACAGAAAAGGCTAACACACTTGAGTGTGTAGCCCTGAACAGTAAATACAATTAAAACTCTACAAAATTAACAATTTAAAACTTTTTAAATGAAGCAAGGCAAGTGCACAACTGAAAAACAATTTAAGAGGCAGCAATACAGTAGAATAAGTAGCTAGCCTACATATACAAAAAAGTCTATATATACAGAAAAGCGGCTAAAACACACTAAAACAATTCAGATGCAGTGCAAAGTACAGTTTTGTACCTACCATAAATGTAGATGTCCGAACTGGATAGCATCTGCAGTCATAACAACTGGGTTGTCCTGTCGTCAGGCAGCCCTTCAGTCGGCCGGATTCCAAAGTCCGGGTCGCTTCGCTGATGTCGCACTTCACATCTCTGTTGGTTCGGTATAAAGGCACATTTTCCTCAGTGTTTCTTGCCCCAGATGCCAGTAGCCCTCTTGAAGGCTAACATTTAGATAGATGCCAATGTTTCCAAAAAGATAGAGGTAAACACAAAAATAAGCATGTATGCACATATATACAAACAAATACACCATAAAAGTCCCCCACCAGCTAGCTATTAGGAGGGTAAACACCCTTGGAGTACCACAGAGGGGAAGGAGGTGACTGCAGATGCTATCCAGTTCGGACATCTACATTTATGGTAGGTACAAAACTGTACTATGTCCTTCATGGATGCATCTGCAGTCATAACAACTGGGTAGAATACCATAGCCAACAAGGGGAGGAGGATAAAAGTAGATTATGGTGTGTTTAGGATCCCTTGCAGTACAGCAGTGGCAAACCCTGCTCGGGATCTGGAATATAGAGGCAAATTATAATGCTTGGCAAATGTATGCACGGAGGTCCAAGTAGCCGCCTCAATAATGTCTTTGGTTGCAAGAAGGCTGTGGTAGTGGCTGTTGCCCTTGTAGAATGAGGTCTTATGTTCTGTGGAATTGGTTTTCCATGGAAGGAGTAACAGAATCGTATGCAATTTCCTATCCATTTGGAGATTGTCTGTTTGGAAATAGCTTTTCCTTCCCTTCCTGTTGCATAGGCTACAAAAAGTTGGTCAGTCTTTCTGCTACTTTTGTTCTGTCCAGTAGTAGCGTAGCTGTCTATGTACATCCAAGGTATGCAATATTCTTTCCCCTCTGTTTTGTGGGTTGGGAAAGAAGGTAGGTAGGTGGATTGCCTGGTTTAAAGACACTCTGGATACCACCTTAGGCATAAATGTAGGATTAGTCCTCATGGACACTCTATCTTGGTGGAAGATTAGGAAGGGTTGCACTGCCATTAAGGCCTGTAGTTCTGAAACCCTCCTTGCTGAAGTAATTGCCAGTAGGAAAGCAGTTTTCCATGACAGGTGTTGTAGGTCTGCTGTTGCTGCTGGTTCAAAGGGTGATAGTGTCAATTTTTCTAGCACAAAGTTTAAGTCCCAAGCTGGTAATGGTGGTTCCTTGGAGGTTTTACATTCTTGATTCCTCTGAGGAAATGCCTGAGCAAAGGGTGTGAAAAAACAGGTGGATCAAAGCTGTATTCTGCTGAAATAGCTGATGCATGTATCTTGATGGAGGAGTAGGACAGGCCTGAATGAAGAAGTTCGGCTAGGTACTCCAGAATGTTAGGCATATCTATGTTTGACACATCTTTTCCTCTTTCAGTACTCCAAATGACAAACCTTTTCCATTTTCCAGCATAGTTTCTTCTTGTTGAAGGTCTGCGTGCTTCAAGAATAATGTCTTTAACTCTTTGGGAAAGTTCTGGATTAGCTGCTGCTATGTGATGTTCCATGCAGTCAGTTGCAACGTTTTAGGTTTGGATGTATGATGCTGTAGTTGTTCTGAGTTAACATCAAAGGCATCAGGGTATTGGCCACATATTGTTCGAGACATGCTCCTCAGCAGTGGGTACCAGTGTTGTCTTGGCCAGTTTGGAGCTATCAGGATTATCCTTGGACGTTCTTCCTTGATTTTTAGTAATACCTTGTGTATCAAGGGAAGAGGTGGGAATGCATATGCTGTTAGGCCTTTCCAGCTGAAGGAGAGCGAATCCACTTTCCATGCTAGTGGGTGGAATGTCCTTGTGCAGAATTTTTGAGCTGGTGATTGAGAGGTGATGCGAATAGATCTATCTGAGGCATTCCACATTTCTTTGAGATGGTCTTGAAGATGTCCGGTGCAGCTTCCATTCGGGCATCCGATGTGGTTCTGCTTAATATGTCTGCTAGAGTATTCTCTTTTCCCGGTACAAATATTGCCTGTAACTGGATGTTGTAGCTGAGTGCCAGGGTCCACAGCTCCAAAGTCATTCTGCATAGGGGGTATGAATGAGTGCCTCCCTGTTTGTTGATGTACCACATGACTGTGGTGTTGTCTGTCCTTATCATCAACTGGCCCTCTTTGAGAAATGGTCTGAACTTTTGGATTGCCAGTTTTACTGCCAGCATTTCTTTTAGGTTGATGTGCAGGTGAAGTTGATCCTGTGTCCACAATCCTTGCACGCATTTGTCCAGCATGTGGGCCCCCCATCCTAGGTCTGAAGCGTCTGTTGTGATGGTCTGGCTTGCTTGACATCTGCGAAAGGGTAGCCCTGGGTTTGACTGGCATGCCTGAGCCCACCATAGGAACTCCTTTTTTTGGGCATGGAATTAGTGGGATTTCTGTTTCTAGGCTGTGCCTGTGTTGGGACCATAAATTCTTTAGGTACCACTGTAGTTTTCTCATATGTAGTCTGGCAAGTGGAACCAAGATTATGCATGATGCCATGAAGCCCAAGGCCTGCAGTACTTTTCTTGCTGTTAACTTGTTCAGTTTTGTTAGTGCCAAGAAGTAAAGAGGGAGTTCTTTTTGTTTTTCTGTAGTTAGGAATGCCATCTGTTTTACTGTGTCCAATAAGAATGTCCTTGTTTGGGATGGTATCAGCCTTGACTTTTGTAGATTGACTGTGTATCCCAGTGCTTGCAGCAAGTAAATGACCCTTTGTAAATCTGTTGTCAGCTTGCTTTTGTTGTCCCTTGTAGCAGGCAGTCGTCTAGGTATGGGTAAATTTGAATTCTGTAGTCTGCAATGGCGATTACTGATGCCAGGCATTTTGTGAATACTCTGGGCACAGTAGATAAGCCAAAGGGCAATGCTGAGAATTGATAGTGCTCTGATCCTGCAAGAAATCTGAGGTATCTTCTGCAGATTGGTCGAATGGGGACGTGCAGGTATGCCTCCTTGAGATCTAGAGTTACCAGCCAACACTCCTTGCCCAGCATGGGAAGAAGTTGCTGTAGGGTCAGCATTTTGAATTTTGGGACAATGATGTATGTATTTAAGGTGGACAGGTCGAGAATTGGTCTCCAACTTTTTCCTTTCTTGGAACTAGGAATAGTCTGGAGTAGAACCCTTTCCTTGCTCTGCTGTTGGCACTCTTTCCACAGCTCTCATGTTTGCTAACTGCATTATCTGTTGTAGAGCCTCTGTTTTTGATTTGGAGGTAGATTTGGCATTCCTCTTTTGACTGGTAAAGTGTGGAAGTGGAACCGGTAACCTTGATCTATGGTTTGTAAAATCCACTTGTCTTTTGTTTTATAGTGCCAGTTCTTTGAAAATAAGGTTAATTTTCCGCCTAGAGAGCTTGCTATTTGTTCCCTGGTAGGCGATTTAGGGTTAAGTCACTGTGGTTGAGTTGATGTAGTGGCAGAGGTTGTGTCTGTGCCTCTGTTGTTACCTTGCCACTGTCGCCTCTGTAGGCACCTCCCTGGATTGGTTTCTGCCTCTGGACGTCTATTTCTGCCCCTTTGAGATCTTGTGGAGTCAGGAAAGGACCAATTTTGGCAGGCCAGTTCCTGCTAAACCTTGGGGTTGAACCTGCAAGAAATCATTAACCGTTTGAACAGATTTTGCCTTTTCTTCCATTTTCTTCATAACCTGCTGGGCAGGTGTACCAAACAAACTTGTCTTATCCATAGGAGCATCTAGCAACTTAGCTTTAACATGATCCGTAAGCTTGCTCCTTTAGCCATGCATGCCTTCTTATCACTGTGCCAGTCATGGCTGATCTAAATGAAGCCTCCAGTGCATCATAGCCACATTTTAAGGAATGGTTACTAACCTGTTGTATGTTATTTACCATTTCTAATACATATTTCTTATCAAGAGATTCATCAGTGGTTAGCTTTTTAGTTAACTGATCAAGCATAAACTCTTGGTATTGTATCATGTGAAACTGACAATGTAAAGCTCTAGCTGAGAGAGTAGCTGAAGTGTAGACCTTTTTGCCCCATCTGTCTAATGACCTTGCTTCCCTTTCAGAAGGAACAGGGTTTTAGCTATGGTCGGCTACTGCCTTGGGACCCTGGGATATAGTTTCGGGTCTGCAAGTGGGGCCTTGTAAAGGTGGTGATGAGTGTCTGGCACCCTGTAAAATCTGTCTGGTTTGGCAGGGGCTGGAGGTAAAGAATCTGGTGCGGAGCAGACATCATTGAAAGCATCATCCACCACAGAGAGAACAGGAGGTATAGCTAAGGGCCTGTGCTGTGGAAGGTGCAGAAAGGTCCTAAGTCTTTTTCTGGAGTCTGAAAAATCCTGTTGCTGCCATTGGAACTGCTCTCGCATGGCATGTAAGGTTTCCAAAGGAGAATTCTTCTGGTGGGGAAGCAGCTGGAATGGATTCTTCAGCATCAGAGTCTTCAAAATTGGAGAAAGGAGCCTCTGGCTGATCAGTTATGTCTGATTCATCGGCAGACTCATCAGAGGACAGTGGCTCAGGGGGCTCTGCCCTAGGTCTCTTCTCTGGGGCTGAGAGGCCCTGTCTGGGTGAGATTGAGATCCTCTAATTAATGAAATTAAATCTTCTGCCAGAGTAAGCATTTGAGAACTAGAGGAGGGCCTGGTTGTAGGGGTTTTACAGGCACTGTTTTAGTAGTCTTGGCTGCTTTAGCCCTGGCGAAGGCCTTAATGGACATGGCTGCTGGAGGCCTAGCAGCACCACGTGGTGGGGTAGAGACATCCAAGGGAATGGTGTCTGATAAGTCAGTGGCAACCACCGTAGTGGATAAAATTTCTGAGGCCGTTTCAAGAGTGGTAGCAGGGGCCTCAGTTGTAGAGATAGATTCAGCTGTACTTTGATCAGTTTTCTAACCATGGTTTCGGCCGAACGCGGACCCGAAGTGTCGGTCTTATCTTTGGCAGATTGGGTAGTCGGAGGATCCGACGGCATAATGTACGCAAAAACAGAACCGAAAAACTGTTCAGCAACTCCCGACGACCGCTAAAGCGTTAAATCGTTGAGCAACACCAGGCGAACAGGCTGCTACGTCGTGGGCTGGGCCTAAACAAGGCAGACAATAAGAGTGGAAATCTTTATGAGGTATTTGTTTCCCACAGGTTAAACAATTATTAACTTTTTCTGACATCGGCTGAGGCAAGAAAGAGTCAGCTTTAGAAGTCAAGTAGTATTCGGTAGAAGTAATCTCTGGATCCGACCGACCGGCACTTGCGAACAGCTTCTGCTTGGGCGCCACGCCGCAAGAAAGACTGGGAAATGGCGTCGGCTGATGCCTTTATACCAAGACCAACAGAGATGACGGGTGAAGTGCTTATTCAGCCCCGAAGCGACCCGCGCGGGTGAAGCGCGATTATCAGCCAAGCCGGACCCGGACTTTGGAATCCGGCCGACTGAAGGGCTGCCTGACGACAGGACAACCCAGTTGTTATGACTGCAGATGCATCCATGAAGGACATCCTAGAGCGAGTTGTAGCAATATTAAGGCAAATACAGTTTTAATAAATGCACTGAAATATACTCTATATTTCCAAAATGTTTGAGAAGCACAGTCAGAACACAAGGATAGTCAGACAATTTTTTTTGTTTTTGTTTTTTTAGAAAAAGAAAGGAAGAAAGGAGGAACAGAAGGAAATTCTCTCTGTATTAGGTAGAACGAGCTAATGACACTAGACTGGGAGGAGTGTCCAAGATCAAATTTAGAGTAGGGGTGGGCAACTGCAAGGCCAGCAGGTATAAAGACAAGACATAGGGAGAGTGGGCGGGAGAAAACACTACAGAAATGTTTATCACAAGTGAGCCAATAGCTATGAAATACAGTACAAGTATGCAGTATACAATAAAATTGCTATAAATATCTAAAATAAGCAATAACTACTGCAAATAAGCAAAAAACAGGCTACTTATTGCTATATATCACAGATCAGCTGCTCCTCCTCAGATAGCGCTGTGTGTAATGGCTGAAACACTCAAGTTAACGTCTTAGCAGAAAGTTGAAACCTGAAACACTTTAAAAAATGTTCAAAAGACCAATGAGGTGCTTTCTCCAAGCCGTAGCCCTGGCAACCCAACTAGACAATAACCATAAGCACTAAACTCTCACTAAAGTGGGGGATGGTCTTTGCTATGATGGCCTGGGCAATGAGCTCAGGAAACAACCTCTAACAAACAACTAGGCCCACAACACAATCAGGAATATGGACAATATTACAGCTACTATCTAAACTATTTTAGGCAGAACACACTGCAGTAATGTTTATCACAAACACAGTCAGGAATATGGACAATATTACAGCTACGACCTAAACTATTTTAGGCAGAACACACTGCAGAAATGTTTATCACAAGCACAATCAGGAATATGGACAATATCACAGCTACTACCTAAACTATTTTAGGCAGAACACACTGCAGAAATGTTTATCACAAGCACAATCAGGAATATGGACAATATTACAGCTACCACCTAAACTATTTTAGGCAGAAAACACTACAGAAATGTTTATCACAAGTGAGCCAATAGCTATGAAATACAGTAAAAGTATGCAGTATATAATAAAATCGCTATAAATATCTAAAATAAGCAATAACTATTACAAATAAGCAAAAAAAAAAAGCAGGCTACTTATTGCTATATATCACAGATCAGCTGCTCCTCCTCAGATAGCTCTGTGTGTAATCTTGCTCTTTGTGCATTTATGTATTATTTGATTGTTTCTCTGCTGGTTTTCGGCAGGAAGGAAAACAAAAGCCACAAGGGTCATTCTCTGTCACACATTTATTACACATTTTCAAAAAAAGAAGGAAAAATAATAAAACAAATCTATCACACTTTAAAAATGCTGCGAGGCTATCAGAATAATGTTAGAAATTATTGTGAACCAGTTATCAGTTTCATTTGATGCCTAAATTTGCAATCAAATGTTATTTCATATTTTATCAGTTGATGATCTCCATTGATGACGAACTAATGAAGAACTGTATTGGGAATTATAATGTTTTGATATTTAAAATGCTTCTTTTGAATCCAGAGCTGCAGTAGGCAAATACTCTACATGAAGTATGTGCAGCTTGCCCCCTCCCCCCCAAAAAAAGAAAAAAGGTTACCTTAAGAGCAATTTAATTCCTATGTTTTGATTGACCAATATCTACAGCACAGACATCAACCACCACACCAATACCAAAGCCAGCACCAGTACCAGAATAAGAAAGACGACCACCACCAGAGCCCCAGAGCTTGTCCCTCTTACCAGGTTCCCCCCTACCACAGCCACAGTGAGGAATACTACTACAACCCACTGAGATTCCAGAAAGCAGAGGAGGAATTCCAGAGGTCTCATACTCTATCCATGAACCCCCAGGGAGACAGGAGAACCAAACAGTGGAGAGGGGTGAGGGAAATATAAAACCTGGGCAATCCAGAATGGAACCCCGACTACAACCCAGGTCCCAGGCTCAGACAGAGGAACCAGTCACAATAACAGGTACAATAACAACAATACACAAGTGCCACAATAACATGTGCTCCACTTATCTGGAACCACTCTGTTAAAATGTGTTGTCCAAAGGACTTACTTTTGTACCAAGCTGCAGGACTGAGGTTGTTCAGGTAATGACAGACCTTAAAATGTTTGTGAGGAAGCTCAACTTAAGGGTACAGTTTCATGGCAAAAGTAATGACATTGAAAAAAGCATATTGATGAAACTATAAAAAGGTCTAGCAGCTACTGTCCAGCACTACATCAAACATTAGCTGCTTTCGAAGTGAAATGTGAGATGGATCTCAGGAAACTCCTTAAAAAACTCCTAAGAAAAAACTTTATAACTTAACACAGGGAGAAAGAAAAGCATTGATTGAGCTAGGCAATGATAAATCCAGGCGTGTAATGAAGGCAGACGAGGGAGGAGGTATACTTGTGATTGATACCACTAGCTACAACCAAAAGATAGAGAACATGCTGGAGGATAACAGATTTTATGAGTTATTTACCATGGATGACAGAAAAAGAGCATATGATTTATGAACACTAATCTCACCACATTATGGGAAGAAAAACTTATTACTGAAAATCTTTTATAATTATTTATGGAGCCCCTACCCATGTTTACATTACTTTTTTGAATACCAAAGCCACACAAGAATAGAGAAGACCCACCTTATAGACCAGTGGTAGCAAGTGGAGGCTCCCTTACTGAAGCCACAACCATTTACCTTGATTACTTGCTGAAACCTTTAGCAGAAAAGAAGAAGCCATACATAAGAGATTCAATGGATTTTTTGAGGAAAATAAAAAAAACATCACAGTGGAAGCTGACAGTATTTTATTAACTATTGATGTGGAATCCTTGTACACAGTGGTCCCTCACAATTACTGTATAACAGCTATGGAGTCTTTTAAGAAACATAATCAAGGTATACAGGCACAACTGCAAAAGTTAAGCAAGCTCATTAATCTTGTACTGGACTTCACTTTCTTTACTTTCGATGACAAACACTACAAACAAAAAACTGGTATAGCAATGGGGGCTGCCTTGGCTCACAGCATAGCTAACACAGCCCTGGGCAAGTGGGAGGAGGACTTTGTTTTAAACAACACAGACTACATGCAGCATATCACATGCTATTTACATTTTGTTGATGACATCTTTATTGTATGGGAAGGTGACATCTTGCAGCTTCGAGATTTTATCACTTACCTCAATCAAACAACCCCCTTCCTGACTTTTACCTCTTCCCATAGCTATACTTCAACCACTTTCTTATATATGCAGATTTCCAAGGACACCAACAATAACAGAATCACCTCTGATCTATTCAAAAAACCAACGAGGGTTAACTTATTACTCCACAGTAAAAGTCTACATCCTACAAAAAACAAGTATAATGTAGTGAAGTCCCAAGGCTATAGATTAGCTAGAATTACCACAGATATGAAACCATTTTTGAGAAACCTAAACAACTTAGAGAATTATTTTCTATTGAGAGGCTATGAAAGTCAGATGTTAAAAACATCCTGGAACTCATTATAGAACTGAAAAGGACTGAAGCACCTTCACACAACCTCCCCAGTAGGAGAATGTTAAGAAATTCCACAGAGAATAACAAATGCAAAAATAGCTGCATCCTGACATACACTTTGGATTATCACAGTATCAAAAATCTTATTGAAGAAAACTGGGACATTGTCACAAGAAACCCTTTTCTGATTAACATCTTAGGTGAAGCCCCATCCTTTGTTTATAGGAAGGCCAGGAACATTAGAAGTTTTGTTGAATTTAAACCTAGACCATATGAGAGAAACACTAAAAGATGTGAAACTAATTGTATATTTTGTATATTTATACAGTAAGGTGATAGTTTTTATTGCCTTTATTTAAAGAAAAACATTAAGACCAGAGCAGAGGGTGACTGTAACACTACAAAAGTAATTTACAGGGCAGTGCAATTAATGTGATGCATTCTATGTGGGCAAGACTGTAAATAAACTCAAGCATAGGATTTCATGTCATCTGTCAGAAATCCACTCTGGATGCAAAAACAATGCACTAGCCAAACACCTTTCTCTTCATAAAAGACACACAGGTTTTAAGTTCCAGATCCTGGATCACAGAGACATGGGTGATCTTGAAGGAGACATCCTGAATATTCTGGAGAAACATGAACTCATTTGGCAATTAAAGCTGAACTCTTTTAGACAGTCTGGACTAAACTATTACTGTTCAATTAAAAGTGCACTGGAACTTAGAAAATTGCTACATTCTTTAGATGACTAATTTTATTTTACTTTATTCTACCAGCTGGTTTTAAATACCATTTTAAATAAGTTGTAATTTAAGTGTATATTTTGTTTCCATCATCATACATTTTTTCTTATTTTTTTTCTTTTTCTGGTTCTCTTTTTTCCACTTTATTCAAAATGATGTGTAATACTAACTAATTATACAATTACATATATTTTTATAGGTAGTTTTTAGAGTTCTTATACACAGACCTGAAGAAGTCTAGAAGGACAAAAGCGATCTTTGTTAACAATAGGTTATGAAAACAGAATATGATTTTTACAACTGATTTTTTACATGCAAAGTGTATATGTATGTATATATATATATATATATATATATATATATATATATATATATATATATATATATATATATATATACTTTTTGATTGCCAAAATACAAACAGACAATAATCTACTTAATAATCTGGTTAAATAAGAAGAACCACATCATTATAAATTTTAAATAAGAGGTACCACATCATTATAAATTTTATTTAAAGTACATGAGTTACATAATTATGACAGCTACTAAGTAGGGCAGGACCTGCTTGAATGTCACACTGATGGGGGAATGGATGTGAATTTAACATGTGTACCAATAACACTTTGTTTTACAGCACAATAAACCACTCCCTTGCCTGATAAAAAGTATATATATATATATATATATATATATATATATATATATATATATATATATATATATATTTAGAAAGCTTGTGAGGAAACTATTACTCTATTTTTGTTTTACTTGGATCACTTGTCTGTGTACTTAATAAAGATTTTCAACTGAAAACAGACTGTCTGCCTTGCTTGGATTACTTTCAAATACTTAGTAATTCTGTACAATTATATATATATATATATATATATATATATATATATATATATATTTTTTTTTTTTTTTTTTACTTAAGACGAGTTTAAGTTCACTACTTCTACTACTTTTGTCTGATCTGATTAATATACAGTGATTAACTAGAGATATATGGACTGAAAATCTTCCACACAGAGAAGTTTCTTACACTGTTTTGATTGACTAACTTACTTTTTTTTAAACATTGGAGTTCTAAATAGAAAAAGTGGTATCACAATCTCAAATTCATAAGTCTGCCAATATGGATAATTAAAACAGTCAAATACATATAAATCAAACAAATACATACGTTAGTAGAAACAGTTGGTTCTTACACAGCAAGTGTACATTAAGGTGAAAAACTAGAGTATTTGTTGATATAAAATAAACACAGAGTTCATCCCTCATAACAAAGTTAAAACAAATAAATGTATTAAACCATACACAGAGCCATATCATACTTAAGGCAAGGTCCTAATGCAGTACTATTCCTATAATATATGTTTTTATAGTATGTAAAAGGGAAGGAAGAAAGAAAGTTAGTGCAGAAGTACGCTATAAGTAAGATATGTAAAGAAACAGTACATGAAAGAGAAAACCTTATTCAGGTACATGAAATGTAGTTGGATATATTGATATGAAAGTTAGTGGGTAGGTGAACTAAGGTATAGATATGAAGCAGCCAGAGGGAACATGGAATGTAGAGAACAAAGGAGGAAAGACAGAAATTAGAAGAAGATGGAGGATTTGAGGGATAGGGAGGGTTATAAGTAAGGCTTGAGATGTGGAAAGCTGGAGGTGAGCAAAACAACAAAAGTGGGGGAGGAGATAGCTCAAGAATTGGATGGTCAGAATTGGATGTCAGCCCATATGGAGAACAGCATAGCCAAGCAGGAAAATAAACAGGGTAAGCTAAGGAGTTTTTTTTTCAAACTGTTTTCTTTAAGACCCTTTAGTAGTGGCAGTTTTACCCTTTAGTGTGCTGTGTAGTTCTAAATGTCAGAGCTCAGGTCTGATTCTCTATTTAATCATCAGATAACATCCTCATGTTTCATTATTATTCACATCTCTGGAGAAGGTACCTTGAAACAGTAAGTATTTAATTTTAGGTTAATGAAGAAGCCACGTTTGTACAGCACAACAACAAGTTTTTGAAAGTTGACATAACAGATTCACAGGATCAAAGGTACTAACTAAGCTGTTGATCTGTGAGGATATTAAGGCTTACATTCCCATTGTAATTTTTAGCCTTTATATTTTGTGAATGAATAACTCAGAAGCAGGCAGAACAAAGAGTTGTTGGGAAATTTACTTGTTGCTTTCATCCATAAGAGTCATAAATGCTAAAATGGGGTAAATTTTCAGTTTTCTCTCCATTCATCCAAATTGCATTTAAATAGACTACGAGAAGTACTTTGCTTTATATAGAGTGGAAGATGGTTCTGTAGAACAGTAGCATTGCTAGGGTGGGAGAAGAGAGGCAACTGCCCTGGGAGCAAAGTACTGGGGGGGTGCAATCAGCTGATAACAATCTCTAATGCTGTATTTTAAAATCTAATTTCTGTTTAAATCTATTTTCTATGATTCATAATTATCCCCCCAACATGTTCTATTTATTTTGCAAAAAAAGATATTGAAATCCCTTGAGTGGTTGTTCACCCTACCATTGGACTTGCAAATGTGTAATAAATCTGACAGGAGAGGGTTTGTTGAGGCTGTATATGTGAGGCTGAAATTACCTTTTAGTAGCCTGCATGATACAGTTATGTGCTCACCATAATGTTCCTCGGAGTTATCTATTTTCGTGCATCCTGAATGGACGGGGTTTGGTTCGGATCCCCTGGAATCAACTCGGCACATGGGCACCAAAAACTCTCAAGCTTCCCCATTTATCCATAATGCACCTGGCTGAATACCTCAGATCAAATTTGCTGACAGATTAAGTAGAAGAAGGAAAGAAAATTCCCATGTTTCCAATGGAGACTGTGTCTGGGTCTGTCACCACTGTAGCAATAAGCAAGACTGGGAAAGATGGTAGAGACCACCCATTCCTCCAAATGAATTAGGTAGGTGGTTGGTGGGTGGGGAGTTGAAGGTATATGAAAAAGGACAACTCAGATGGAACATTATGGTGAGTACATAATTTCTTTATCTGAAGTTGCCAATTTTCATGTTATCCTCAATGGAAGGGACAGAGTCCCAACTACCTTATTTTCTGGGTGGACTAAGGAAGGATGTTCTGTAGCACCAGTGAGCCAAATGATACTCTACCCCTGGAGACCAAATCTAATTTGTAATGAATAATAAAAGCATGGGGTTTAGCCCATGTTGCTGCTGCACATATGTCATCATATATCGCCCATGGATACTCTAGCTTGAAAAATGTCTGAATTTGTTACAGCTCTTGTAGAATGAACCTTAGGGGGGGTTGTAGGTGTAACCCCTGACCTGGAGCAGATAAAGGAAATGCAGTTAGCTGGCCATTTCATTAAAGAAACCTTGGATATAGCTTTTCCCAATTTGGAATGTGAGGAATGAAAGGCTGATCTGATTTTCTGAAGTCTTTTGTCCTGCATAGGTAGAAACATAATTGTCGAAGTACATCCAAAGAATGTAAACAACACTCTCCGTTGTTAGAATAGTTTGAGAAAAATACTGGCAAGTTAATACATTGATTTATATTGTTCTGGAAACCACTTTTGGCAGGAACAAAAGGTTTGTTCCGAGTGAAACCCTGTACCTGTGAAAGACTAGATAAGAAGGTTTAGATGATAGAGCTTGAATCTCTGAAATTCTTTTAGCAGAAGTGAGTGCCACTAGCATGATAGTCTTCCAGAAAGGAACTTAATATCACAATCATGGGCTAGTTCAAATGGTTGTTGGGTGACTGCTTGTAACACTAAATTGAGGTCCCAAGGGGGAGTAAGGTCTTTAAAGGGAGGTCACAACATAAGAGTACCCCTCAAGAATGACTTAAGAGTTTGTGAGATGCTACAGGAGAATCTTGGAAGCCAGCATGGAAGTTTGAAATGGCTGCTACTTGGACTTATTTATGGTGAAAGCAGAGACCCCCTTATCAAAAAGCAATGCCAAAAAATAAAGTATTTCATGATTTGGTGCTGAGAAGGGTTCAATATTAATCTGCACAGCAGATCATACAAACTTCTTCCATTTACCAGAATACAGTTTTCATGTAGAAGACTTATGAGAAGAAAGTAGCATGCATCAAACAGGGCATGACAGCATGGGTTGTCTGGCTACTAATTGAAGTGGAGAACCCAAGTTGTCAGCTTGTGATTGTGAATGTTGGGGTGAATCATGCCTGTTGGATGGGACAGGAGATCTGGAAATGGATCCAGGATCCGAGGCTGTTTGATTAGGTGAGGCCAAAGGAAGGGAAAACAAATCTGTCAAGGCCAAAAGGGGACTATGAGGATGACTTTGCTCTTCAACCCGATGGGTTTCTGTAGAAATTTGGGAATCAGAAATATTGGTGCAAATGCATAAAGGAGACCGGAGGGGGGGGGGGGTTGTGTAGAACAGCATCCCTCAAGACTTCCCCCACAAGGGGGATTAGGGCAAAATAGCTGCTGCATTTGTTGTTTATGGGAGAGGCAAAAAGATTGCAGCAAGGAAAATTCTCTCCAACACTCTTTGATTGAGGGACCACTCATAAGAAAGAAGAATGGACCTGGTTAATCTATCTGCTATCACACTGGACTTTCCGGGAATATGCATTGCTGTGTGAAAGCGATTTGATGAGATCACCCATTGCCACACTCTTAGGGTGTTTCTACATAGTAGGTAAGACCTGGTTCCTCCTTGTTTGTTTATATACCAGACTACTGACATGTTGTCTGTTTGAATTGCAATCATTCCTGAAGGGAGAGCATCCTAAAATACTTGCAACACCAAAAGCACTGCCCTCATCTCTAGAACACTGATGTGTAAATAGGCCTCTATTGGGGACCATTGCAATGCCCCCACTTATCCCAGCAGGGAGTCTTCCATGGTCACGGTGGCCTTGGGCTGAGGGGGAGAAAAGGGACATCCTTGTAGAATTTGTTCTGAATAAGTCCACCAAGTTAGATCTTTCTTGCAAATGTTGGTGATGGAAATTGGTGTGGACATGGGAATGGAAAATATTGACCAATGGGCCACAAGCAACCACTGTAGAATTCATATATGATATCTGGCCAGGGGCACAAGAGTTATTGATGTTGCCATGCAGGTTAATGTTCAGAGGACTAATTTGGCAGGCACTTTGTTTTCCTGATTATGGTCGAGACTTGTCTTTGAATTGTCAGAAATCTTTGCAGAGGAAGAAAGAGAGGCTATGGTGTTTTTTTTGTATTTAACACAGCACCTATGAATTCTAGGGCTTGGCTATCTTCCAGATGACATTTTTCATAGTTGACTGTAATTCCCAAAGGGTGCACATTTGAAGGAACCTTTTGTCTGGGCTTCTACGAGTTGATGCCTGGTTGTGAGAGTAATGAGGCAATCATCTAAGTATGGAAACATGCAGAATCCATGCAGTCTCAAGTGAGCTGTTACTACTGCCATGCATCTGGTAAACACCCTGGGGTCTGTGGTGAGACCAAAGGGCAGTACTCAGAATTAGTTGTAACTGGCTCCCAGCTGGAGGCATAAGAACCCCCTGGACTGCCTTTGCATTTTTATGTGATAGTATGCATCTTGAAGGTCTATGGAGCACATCCAGTCATCCTTTTTCAAAAAAAGGAAGAATGGCTTGAACCATGACCACCCAGAATGTGGTTCGAAGAACCGATTTGTTTACTTTGCTGAGATCTAAAAGAGGTCTCCAGTCCCCTGTCTTTTTTGGCACTAAAAGAAATCTTGAGTAAATTCTGGATCCTACCTTGTCTGGATGAGACTTTTTTGGATGACTCACTTTTCTAGCAGTTTTTGTATTTCTAGTGTTGCTTGTTCCCTTTGATTGGGTGGCACATACAGGAATTTTTGCAGGATGATGGATTGAGTGAAAAGGGTATAATATAACCTCTGGATATAATTCCCTGTACCCATTTGTTGGACGGTTATCTGTAGCCAGGCTTTTTGATGCAGGGAAAAATGACCCCACCCCGACTGCCTCCAGAGGAGGGCAATCAGGCCTCCATTCAAGAGCACTGGAAGGGTTTATCAAAGAAAGAATCTCAGAAACCCTGGTTTTGTGGACCCCTTCTGCCATGAGGGAAGCATCTTCCATTGAAGCTCCCTGTCTGCCCCTGGGGGAGTTGTCACTACGTGTGTCAAGAAAGGACCCTTGAGACTTTTTGAACCACATTTTTTTCACAAGTACGGTCGTTCCTCAAAAAGGGTCTCTGGGGGGTGGAAAAACGTATGCCCATTGTAGAAAGAGTCTTTCCATCCTTCTCACATCTAGTGAGTGTGTCTTTCACTTTGGGACCAAATAAAGAAGTGCTGTCAAAAGAAGCATTGACAAATGTATACGTGGAAGGGTTCTGTGAAGTCACATAAATGCATCTGAGTGCATCTCTTTAAAACTACACCTGAAATGATGGCTCTTTTTCTTCCTCCAATTGCATGTGAAATGAGCCTCATGAACAAGTTGGAAATGGAAATCAGGGTGGTCAACTAAAAAGTTATGGACTCCTGAACATTGTCAGTAACAGCTCCCGAGAGGGTATCTGACAGTTCTGTAATAAGATCTCTCTGCAACCATGTTAAATGTGCCAGATAATTCAACAACTACAGACTAAAGGTTGATGAGGCATAAATTTGCTTCCCTAGTCTATCCATTGTCCTGGACTTCTTGTCAGGAGGATAAAAAGTGGAACTCTCATCTGCCATTTCCTTTTTGGTGACTGCTGCCATGACCATGGTATCTACCAGTAAGCCCTTGGTCCAGAAGGGTTTGTCTAAGGGTACAGTAATAATTTTGTCTGGTCTCCAGGGTATCAGCTCAGTAGTGTCAGGGGCCTTCCACACCCACTGAGAGATCAACTCAATGAGCTCATCAGCAGGTGGGGTCACCCAGGAGGTAGATGATCAGGTGCCAAAGCTTGCAGGTACACAGATTCCTCCAACATAGGATTTTTATTTTATTTATTTATTTAACATTTATTAACTGGGAAAGTCTGGCTTGGAACGAAGCCATTTTACAGCAGAGGCCCGGGGAGAAACGCTCCAGATGCATGTCTTTCTAATGTGGGAGGAACCTGGAGTACCCGGAGGAAACCCACATGAACACAGGGAGGACATGCAGACTCAGAAGGCACCCCAGCCGAGAACTGAACTGGAGAACCTCTTGCTGTGAGGCGACAATGCTACCGCTGCACCACTACACCATCCGTTGCACCACTGTGCCGTCAGACTGACAATCACCTCTCTCTTTCAAAATTTCCAGGATGTCTCCAAAGGAGAACATCTTCAGGAGGTGATTGTGGGGATCCTTCTCCCTCCTCAAAATCTGTCTCTTCAGTGTATGATTCTTCAGGGGAATAAATGCGTTTCCTTTTACATTTCTTCCAAGGAATTTCCTCAGTGGGAATCTCTGGGGTGGTATCGGAAGAAGACATTCTCAAATGTGGGGTTCCCTGAGGCCGTGACACCCACTGTCCAGCTGGAGGAAGTGAGCGAGGCTCTGGAGCATGGAGTGACTTGGTAGATTGTTCTGAGGGGGGAAGGACCGACTGATGTCTTGGAGTAGACAAGGCCCTCTCCATTGCTTCAAAACACAATCCACCCATGGTAGGAAGGGAGCCCAGGTCCAAAAGGACAGCGGTCTGCGCCACAATCTCCCTTCGACTGGGGCAGATGTCTCTCGAAGCAGAAGATGGGGCCAAGCTGATGTGTGCCGAGGCTCAGAGGAAGACAGATGACTCCAAAAAAACTTAAGTTGAATCAAACTACTCAGAATTGGCAGGACAGGTGCAGCTCCAGGACTCTCCAGTTCTAACTGAGCTGTAGAACTCACAGTCATAATCAGCATTGAAGAAGAGAACCACATCAGAGCCAAGGTAATTGGTGCCAGACAACTCGAAACTGAGGCCCCAGAACTTACAGGAGAAGTCAGAGGAGGAAAGGTGCTTGAAGGGGGGAAGAAGAAGGTCCCTGACTCAACAGGGTAGGAGGCCTAGAGGTCCCAATGACTCCTTGCGACCAGAGAATCTTTCTCACCAGCCTTTCTAGTTCTTTTTTGATAAAGCTTCTGGGAAGAATGCCTGGACTCTGCAGGAGAAGAATGTCAATCCAGGAAGGGGGATGGCAGCCTATCCAGAAAAAGGTCAATTGAAGGAGAATACCTGGACCTGGGTATGACTATGAACTTTTTGGTCAGCACCGAAATGGATGGTGTCGAAGGCATTGTCTTTTCTGAAGACGGAGCCAAAGAAACTGATAGCACTGTCTGTTTAGCTATGGGTTATGACATACCAGGTGGAATTGACAGTTTTGATTTCTTCATGCTGCGTGGAGCTGGGGAAGGTATCAGCAATGAGGAGCTGCACTTTTTTGCCTCCAAGGATTTAGAAGATGAGGAGGATGAAGATGGACTGGACCTAGAAGATTTAAATTTTTGTTTAGTACAATCTTTTGAAGGTGACCCAGAAATAACCTCTCCGAAGGAGAGCAAGCCTTTCAAAAATCAACTTATTTTTCTAGTCCACTAGAGTCCTATGGCTAAAAAAGTGACAAATGGAGCAATCTTCTTGCAGGTGGAGAGGACTTAAACAAAAAACACAAACCAGCAGAAGCTCTCTCTCTCTCTCTCTCTCTGTCTTTGTCCGCCATGGCAAGTGCAGGAAAGACTAAATCAGTGCACACACACACACACACACACACACACACACACACACACACACACACACACGCAGACACTCACACGCAGACACTCACACACAGACACTCACACGCAGACACTCACACGCAGACACTCACACGCAGACACTCACACGCAGACACTCACACGCAGACACTCACACGCAGACACACACACACACACACACACACACACACACACACAGACACTCACACACACACAGAGAAGGAACATAAAAATAGAAACTTTTTCATATAAAAAATAATGAAAGCGGGGAAATGAAGAAGGAAATGGAATACCAATGATGGTATGGTAAAGGTAGATACCACAAGGGTATAGGGAAGATACTAGCCATAGTTTCTAAGATGTAGTAAAAGTACAAAACGAAAGTGAAGATACGGTCAAAAGAGGTGCAATAGAACTAAAATAGAAAGTACTCAGTAAGAGGGAGAAAATATGAAGAAAAACTATCAAAATGTTCAATTATTAAAAAGAACTCAAGAGTAAAGATAACAACCACATATGAAGCTGAAAGCGACAAATGAGATCTGAGATATTCAACCAGGTGCATTATTGGGTAAATGAAGTTCAAGAGTTTTTGGTGCCCACTAGCTTTCGCAAGAGGCTGAGTTGGTTCTGAGGGATCAGAACCAAACCCCATCCATTGAGGATAACTTGAAATCTGACAACTTCACATCTAAACTTATTAGTGTTAAGCTATCTTTTATGCTATTAGCATAATCGATTATTGTCAATATTCTTTTAATATTATCATAAGAGTTCATAGGTTCATAGGTGCATACTAGGCTGACAGCCCTGGAGCCTATATAAACCTAGCCCAAGAAGATATCCTGGCATCATGCCGCCCAACGTTAGTTCTCAGTGACCCTGTCAAGCAAGGCCACTGAAGTGATCCCTGGGGTGAACTTCCTATTGCCCATCCACTCATCAAGATTTCTCTTAAAGAGGGCCAGTGAAGTGTTCTGCTTGACATGAATGGGAAGCTTGTTCCAGAGCATGGGAAGTCTCTGGGTTAGGAACCTGTCCCTCCAGCATGTTCTGTTTATTGTGGTAATGAGGTTTAGGTCCCTGGACCATGTAGCACAGAGGTATGGGGATTTCTTTAGGTGTAGCATATCTGGCAGCTCTGGGTCAGCCATGGCTTTGTAGGTCAAGCAGAGATCGCCTCTAAGTAGGCGATAAGAGACAGAGTATAGCTGGAGTTTTTTGAGTCTGTCCATATAGGGCATGTGTCTAAGGCCTAAGAACCTCTTAGTGAGGTAATTTTGTGGCCTTTCCAGTTGTTGTAGATGTCTAGTGAGGTACATACCAAATAAGGTGTATTCTATAATAGGTCTAATGAAGGATGAGTAGCGAGGGAATTATGACCTCTTTCTTCCTGGATGAGAAACCTTTTGTAATGAGATATACCACATAGAAGGGCTTTCTGACCACAGTGGCAATGTAGTTATCAAAGGACAGGTTGCTGTCAACCTGTGTCCCCAGGTCTCTTACCACACCTTTGGTGTTTAGTGGACTGCCGCCTTTGTGGTAGTTCATGGGTACCGAATTTTTCCCAAAGGGAATGACAATGCACTTTTTGGCATCGAGCTTAAGGCCATGGTTTTGGCAGCAGTCACTGGTGTCGGTGAGGCCTTTTTGTAGAATGTCTACATCAGCTGGAGAATCAATAATGGCTCCTAGTTTGCAATCATCTGTGTACTTGGTCAGCCAGAGTCCCTTTGTGCTGCCTTGAACTTCAGAAAAGTAGATGCCAAAGAGGAGAGGACCTAGGACCAATTCCTGTGTGACACCACTTGTAACTGGTCAGTAGTCAGATTTGGAGTCTGCTACTGTCACAGTGTGGGTTATATCAGTGAGCCAGTTGGCAACCCATCTTATGATATAGGGGTTTATGCCTAGTTTAGTGAGTCTATCTATGATTCCTGAGTGAGAGATGATGTCGAAGGCCTTGGCAAGATCTAGGTAGGCTGTGTAAACTAACTTGCCCTCATCCACAGCTCTGGTGACAGACTAGTCTGTCAGGTTGAGCAGGCATGATCTATCTTTCGTAAACCCAAACTGCATGGGGTCCAGAGGTTGGAGATTCCCTATGTCCTTATTTATAAGGTCCATAATGATGCACTTCATAGCCTTACATATCAGACTCGGCAAGCTAATGGGGTGGTAGTTCCCAGGGTCTGTAGTCGCTCCCCCTTTATGGAATGGGATGACCATAGCAATGCACCATTCGGTAGGAACAAAGCCCAAAATGAAGCTGTGATTTAACATGGTATTCAGTTGTGGTGCCAGTTCACTTTGTAATTCATGTAGAACACAGCTGGGGATATTATCAGGTCCCATGGAAGCTGTATTCTTGGCTTTGGACAGTGCGGTTTTTACCTGTGTAGCCATGATAACAGGGACTTGGCATTCCTCAGATATTGTGATAGGCCCTTTAGGGGGTGAAAGGGGTGTAAAGTTCGCACTGAACCTGTTGGCCAATATGTTGGCAATATCAGTTGGTTCTGTATATGCATTGCTATTGTGCTGCAACTCAGAGCAGATCTGAGTATTGTCATGTAGATTCTTGACATAACTATAGAATGCCTTGTGGTTGTCTTTAGAATTTGCTGCAATTTTGTTTTCATAACCAGCTTTAGAGGATTTGATGATGGATCTCAGTTTTTTGCTGAGGATGACAAGGGAGGTTTTCCAGTCTTGGGACTTCACCCTTTTCTGCAACAGTTTTTTCCTTCTGTTGTAGAGTTTGTTTATGGTGAGGGACCACCAGATTGGCTTCCTTTTTTTGGAGGAGAGCATCTTGGTTCTGTTTGGTATGGCCCATTCCATTCCCTTGTGTATGTGCTCATACAATGCATTGGTGTATGATTCAGTCATGCACCTATTTTCCATTTGCATGGGTTTCGTGAAGTTAGTCACCACTGTTTTTAGAAGTCCAAAACTGGCTTTGGAGAAGTTTTTTTTACAGTGGTTTCCTTTGGGGGGGGGGTGAGGGTGGGATGTGGATATCCATGGTGATTAGCTTATAGTCAGATCTGACCAGGGAGGAGTTGATTACTGGTATAGAGCAACAGTCACCCATGTTAGTAATGACCAGGTCAAGGAGGTTTCTACCCCTGGTGGGGGTAAAAATGAGTTGGTCCAGGGCGTTGGAATTAATGAATTCCAGAAAACATTGAGCAGGTGTGTTGGGACAGGAGTAATTTTCCCAGTTAATGGAGGAAGAGTTAAAGTCTCCCAGTATAAGGGTATTGGATTGTACCCTAATACTTTCCAGTGTGTTTAGGAATGCGGAGTAGGAGCCTTGGGACATGGTGGGGGAATCTATAGCAGGCTACAACCTGGATTGCAGTTTTACCCAGTGTTAGTTGTACCTGAAGTATCTCTGATGTGTTATGTTGGGCTATTAGTCTGGAGGTGTGCATATCCTTTATGAATATGGAGACAACACTGCCTTTAGTGCTTTGGTCCAGGTTTAGGGGCCAAAAGGTGTGGTATGAATTATACTCTGGTAGTGCTGGGGTGCTCTCCAGAGCCCTGAACCAGGTCTTGGTCACAGAACAGATGTCGATGTTCTCCATTTTAAGGAGTGCTTCGAGCAAGTGCATTTTGAGATTTAGACTTCTAGCACTGATTAGCATAACCCTCAGATTTCATTTGCTTGTAGCTGTTATGGTGGTAATTTTGTCTTCAGGACATTGCCTAAAAAAGGCACTATATGGGGTAGCAAGAGCCTTATAGGTTCATAGGTTGGTACTAGACTATTGGCCCTAGGGCCTATACAAGCCTAGCCATAACAATTCCCTGGCTATTTCTTCCCACAATATGTACTTCTCTGAACCCCTGTCTATCAGGGTGACTGACGTGATCTCCGAGGTGAATTTCCTATCTCCCATCCAATAGTCAAGGTTCCTTTTGAAGAGGGCCAAAGAGGTGCTCTGCTTGACATGTATGGGCAGAAAATTCCAGAGTCTGGGGAGTCTCTGGGTCAGGAACCCATCCCTCCAGCATGTTTTGTTCTTTGTGATGACAAAGTTTAGATCCCTGGAGAGTGTGGCTCTGAGGGATTGGGATTTCTTTAAGTGTAGCATGTCCAACAGCTCTGGGTTTGACATGGCCTTGCATGTTAAGTAGAGATTGCCTCTGAGTAGACTATATGCGACAGAGTATAGCTGGAGTTGTTTTAGATGGTCAGCATAAGGCATCTGCTTTAGGCCTGTGATTCTTTCAGTGAGGTATTTCTGTGGCCTTTCCAGTTGTTGCAGATGTCTTGAGAGGTACATACCAAACAGGGCGTTGTATTCTATAATGGGTCTAATAAGGGATGAGTACAGTGGGACAATAACCTCCTTTTTTCTGGATGAAAAGCCCTTAGTGATGAGGTGTGCCACATAGAAGGATTTCCTGACTGTTGTGGAGATGTGGTTATCGAAGGTGAGACCACTGTCCACCTGTGTCCCTAAGTCTCTTATCACACTTTCAGTGTTTAGTGTACTGCCACCTATGTGGTAATTCACAGGTACATATTTTTTCCCAAAGGGAATAACTATACATTTCTTGTCATTGAGCTTGAGCCCATGGCTCTGGCACCAAGCATCTTTTTCTGTAAGGCCCTTTTGTAGAATATCCACATCATTTGGGGATTCAATAATGGCTCCCAGTTTGCAGTCATCTACAAACTTTGTTAGCCAGAGTCCCTTAGTGTTGGCCTGTACTTCAGAGAAGTAGACGCCAAACAATAGCGGTCCCAGGACTGAACCCTGAGGTACTCCACTTGTCACTTGTCTGGAGATGGATTTGGAGTTGGCTACTTTACAGTGTGGGTTCTGTCAGTAAGCCAGTTGGTACCCATCAAGTGATGTAGGGATTATAGTAAGTTTATCTATGATTCCAGAGTGGGGGATGGTGTCGAAGGCCTTGGCGAGGTCCAGATAGGCAATGTGGACCGCCTTACCTTTGTCCACAGCTCTAGAGACCAATTCAAAGAAGTCAATCAGGTTCAGGAGACAAGATCGGCCCTTCATGAATCCAAACTGGGTGGGGTCCAGTGTTTAAAGGTTGTCAATGTCTTTGTTTATAAGTTCCATGATAATACGCTCCATGGCCTTGCAGATCAGGCTCGTCAGACTGATGGGGTGGTAGTTCCCAGGATCCAAGGTGGATCCCCCCTTGTGGAGTGGGATAACTGTAGCTGTGCGCCACTCAGTGGGCACGAAGCCTGAGGTGAGGGTATAATTAAACATGACACTTATGTGAGGTGTCAGTTAATTTTGCAGTTCATGTTATTAGCAGTAAATAAGCTACAAATGTCTACAGCAGTCAACCTTCCTCTTTACCTAGAGGAAAAAAGTTTTTGTACTTACTTTCCTCACTTGCTTAGAGAAAAACAGCTCTTATACTCACTTTCCTCACTTGTCTAGAGGAAAGTAGTTTTTTATTCAGACATGTCCAAGGGTCAGCACCCAATGTTCTCTCCTGTCTACCTGATGAATCTGGGCATCTTGGGGCAATGTAGCAATTGCCTCATGTACACAGACAACCCTCTCCTCCTACCACCCAACACCACAACCTGTGAGAGATGCACTTATCTAGCCAAACTGGAGGTAAAGCTCTCTCCAACCAAGACTGAACTTGACAGTCAAGAGGAGAAGGTAAACACTTGCACCACACCACACTCATCACATAGTCCCACTAAACGTACACCACCAAAATCCACACATAGAAACACAAAAACATTTGCGGAGGCTCTCAACAATAATCTGCTCAAGCAACAGAGACCTCCAAAGCAGAAACGCAAGCAACCTCCACCCCCCAAAACAACACAAATGACACAGCCCACAGACTCAGTGTGCCACTCAACCACAGCCCATAAGGCAAAACAACATACCCAACACTTCAGCCATAGGTGACTCTATAGTCAGGCACACTGATATTCCACTCGCCAGGCTAAGCAAGGAGAAGGCTACTGTCAAGCTGCATGTCAGGTGCTAGGATCCGTCACATAACACATGCACTTAGGTCACTCCACAACAAGTACAAATATGACTCTGTCATTGTCCATGTTGGTGTAAATGACCTGAGATGTACCTCTCTGGACTACATGAAAAGAGACATGGAAGAGCTCTCTGATCATGTAGCCCAAGCAGGTATGACCCTAGCCCTGAGTAGTGTCCTCCCATTGCCCATTGACTTCAACAATTGCATAAGCTTCTGGTGTCATTCTAAGGGGATCCAGTATCTGTCTGCCTCGGACGACATGGTCGATATACCACGATGCTTTGCCAGAGATGGCTTGCACCTGTCACCCCTGGGATTCTGGATACTGGCTAAGGCTCTTGCTGCCCCTATAGTGCCTTTTTTAGGTAAGGTTCAAATGACAAATTCACCACCGTAACAGGATCAGGCAAGCAAAAACGGAGGGTAATGCTACTCAATGCTAGAAGTCTAAACCTCAAAATGCACTCCCTCGAGGCACTCCTTAAAATGGAGAACATCAATATCTGTGCAGTGACTTAGACCTGGTTCAAGGCTACAGAGAGCAACCCTGCATTACCAGGCTATAACTCATACCACACTTTTCGGCCACCTAACCTGGACTGGAACACCAAAGGTGGAGGTGTGTCCATATTCATTAAGGATATCCACACCTCCAGGCTAGTTGCTCAGCATAATGCTTCCGAGGTTATCCAAGTGTAACTAACTCTGGGCAAAACTGCAATCCAAATTGTAGCTTGCTACAGATCCCCCACCATGCCCCTGGATTCCCATTCCTCTTTTCTTGATATACTGGAAAATATTAGGGTTCAACCAAACACCCTAATAATGGGAAATTTCAACTACCCCACCATTAACTGGGAAAACTACTCATGTACCAACTCCTTTGTTCAACGCTTTCTGGAATTCATAAATTCCAGTGTCCTGGATCAACTTATCCACACCCCCACCAGGGACAACAATATCCAAGACCTAGTCATTACCAACATGAGTGACCGGTGTTCCACACCTGAAGTCAACTCCTTGTTGGTCAGATCCAACCATAAGCTAATCACCCTAGATATCCACATCCTGCCCCCACCCCCCATTAAAGAAATTATGGTAAAAAAATTCTCCAAAGCCAACTTCAAGCTTCTTATGACAGAAGTGGCGAACTTCATGACACCCATGCAGATGGACAATGCAGTTATGACTGCTGAATCATACATAGATGCACTTTATAAGCACTTACACAAGTGCATGGATCATGCTATCCCAAACAGAACCAAGACACTATCCTCCAAAAAAAGGAAGCCAATCTGGTGGTCCCCTGCCATAAACAAACTCTACAACTGAAGGAAGAAACTGTTGCAAAAGAGAGTAAAATCCCATGAGTGGAGGAGTTACCTGGTCAGCCTCAGTAAGAAGCTGAGATCCCTTATAAGATCCTCCAAAGCTAGCTACAAAAACAGAATCACCACTGATTCTAGGGACAACTGCAAAGCATTCTATAGCTATGTCAAGAATCTCAATGGCAACACCTAGATCTGCTCTGAGTTACAGCACAATGGGATGAAAATTACAGAACCAACTGATATTGCCAATGTCCTGGCAGATAGGTTCAGTGCTAACATTACCCCCATCTCACCCCCTAAAGGGCCCATATCTATACAGGAAGAATGCAGAGTCCCTGTAATCACAACTACACAGGTAAAAGCTGCACTCTCTAAAACCAAAAATACAGCATCCATGGGACCGGACAACATCCCAGGCTGCATTTTACATGAACGTCAGAATGAACTGGCTCCCCACCTAAGCACCATGTTTAATCATAGTCTCACATCAGGCTTTGTGCCACCTGAATGGCGCACAGCAACAGTTATCCCACTCCACAAAGGGGGAGACACCACTGATCCCGGGAACTATTGCCCTATTAGCCTGACAAGCCTGGTCTGTAAGGCCATGGAACGTATCATCATGGAACTCATAAACAAAGACATTGGTAACCTCCAAACTCTGGACTCCACCCAGTTCGGGTTTGTGAAAGGTAGAACATGACTCCTGAACCTGATCGACTTCTTTGAGGCAGTCACCAAAACTGTAGATGAGGGTGAGGTGGTTCATACAGCCTATCTTGACCTCGCCAAGGCTTTCAATACCATCCCCCATTCTGGAATTATAGCTAAACTCACTAAACTAGGTATAAATCCCTACATCACAAGATGGGTTGCCAATTGGCTCACTGAGAGAACACACACTGTAAAAGTTGCAGACTTCATATCTGACTTCAAACCAGTGATAAGTGGAGTACCACAGGGTTCAGTCCTGGGACCTCTCCTGTTTGGTATCTACTTCTCTGAAGTACAGGCTCACACAGAAGGCCTTTGGCTAATGAAGTTTGCAGATGACTACAAACTAGGAGCCATAGTTGAGTTCCCAAATGATATGGACATCCTACAGAAGGGCCTCACTGAGACAGATGCCTGGTGTCAGAGTCATGGCCTCAAGCTCAATGCCAAAAAGTGCATTGTCATCCCCTTTGATAAAAACTCTGTACCCATGAACTACCACATAGGCGGCAGTCTACTTAATGTTGAATGCGTGATAAGAGACCTGGAGACCCAGGTGGACAGAAGTCTCTCCTTTGATAATCACATCACCACAGTAGTCAGGAAATCCTTCTATGTGGCACACCTCATCACAAAAGGGTTCTCATCTAGGAAAAAAGAGGCCACTGTTCCCCTCTACTCAACACTCATTAGACCCATTATAGAGTACAATGCCCCTTTTGGAATGTACCTCACAAGACATCTGCAGCAGCTGGAAAGGCCACAGAAGTATCTCACAAAGAGGATTACTGGCATCAAACAGATGCCCTACACTGACCGTCTCAAAAAACTCCAGCTTTTTTCCATAGCATATCGCCTACTCTGAGGTGATCTCTGCCTAACATATAAAGCTATGTCAAACCCAGAGCTGTTGGACATGCTGCACCTAAAGAAATCCCAATCCCTCCAAGCTACATGCTCTAGGGACCTAAACCTTGTCACCAAAATAAACAGGACATGCTGGAGGGATAGATTCCTGTCCCAGAGACTTCCCATACTCTGGAACAAGCTACCCATCTATGTCAACCAAAGTTCCTCATTAGCACTCTTCAAGAAAAATCTTGATAAGTGGATGGAAATAGGAAATACATCCCGGGGATCACTCCAGTAGCTCTGCTTGACAGGGGCACAGGAAAATAACTTTCTTGGGTGGCGTAAGCCAGGGAACCTTATTGGCTAGGTTTACTTAGGCTCTTGGGCTGATAGCCTAATACCTACCTATGAACCTATGTAGTACACAGCCCGGGATGATATTGGGTCCCCATGGATGCTGTATTCTTAGCTTTTGAGAGTGCGTTTTTTACCTGTGTGTCTGTTATTACTGCAATTTGGCAATCTTTCGGTATTGAGATGGGTCCTTTAGGGGGTGAGAGGTGGGTGAAGTTGGCACTGAATCGATCTGTCAGGATATTGGCAGTATCCTTGGGATCAGTATATTTAGTGCCATTCTGTTGTAGCTCAGAGCAGATCTGAGCATTGCCATTTAGATTCCTGACATAGCTATAGAATGCCTTGTGGTTGTCTTTGGAATCTTTGGCAATTTTATTTTTGTAACTAGCTTTGGAGGATTTTATGAGGGATCTCAGCTTCTTACTGAGGCTGGTAAGGGAGTTTTTTGCATCCTGGGATTTTCCTCTTTTCTGCAACAGTTTCTTCCTTTTGTTGTAAAGTTTGTTTATGGCAGGGGACCACCAGATTGGCTTCTTTTTTTGCAGGAGTGCATCTTGGTTCTATTTGGGATGGCATGATTCATGCATGAGTGGATGTGCTCGTACAGTGCCTTAGTGTAGGATTCAGCAGTCAAACTTTCAGTTCCCGTCTGCATGGGTGTGATGAAGTTTGTAACTTCTGACTTGAGTAGCATGAAGTTGGCTTCGGAGAAGTTTTTTACGGAGGTTTCCTTATGGGGGGTGGGGGAGGGATGTGGATGTCAAGGGTGATTAGCTTATGGTCAGATCTGACCAACAAGGGGGTGACCATAGGTGTGGAGCATTGATTTCCCATGTTGGTAATGACCAGGTCTAGGATATTGGAACCCCTGGTGGGACTAGGGATTAGCTGATCCAGGGCACTGGAAATTATGAATTACAACAACCGTTGGGCAAAGGTGTTGATACATGAGTTGTTTTCCCAGTTAATGGCAGGGTAGTTGAAATCACGCAGTATTAGGGTGTTTGCTTGTATGTTAATATTTTCCAGTATGTTTAGAAAGGTGTAGTGAGAATCTTGGGGCATGGTGGGGGATCTGTGGCAAGCTATAATTTGGATTGCAGTCTTACCTAGTGTTAGTTGCACCTGGAGAATTTCAGATGCATTAGGCCCTTAGGCCGATAGTCTAATACCTACCTATGAACCTATGTAGTACACAGCCCGGGTCAGTGTAGGGCATCTGTTGGGCAACTAACCTGGTGGTGTGAATATCCTTGGTGACTATGGGCACTCCTCCACCTTTAGTGTTTCAGTGCTGGTTTGGTGGCTGAAAAGTGTGGTATGAATTGTAGCCTGGTATTGCAGGGGTATTCTCTGGAGCCTTGAACCAGGTCTCAGTTACTGCACAGATATCGATGTTCTCCATTTTAGGAGTGCCTCGAGAGAGTGCATTTTGAGGTTTAGACTTCTAGCATTGAGTAGCATTACCTTCAGATTTTGCATGCTTGTACCTGTTACGGTGGTGGTTTTGTCCTTTGAACTTTACCTAAAAAAGGCACTATAGGGGTGGCAAGAGCCTTAACCAGTAACCTGAATCCCAGGGGTGAAAAGTGCAGATCGTCTCTGGCAAAGCATCATGATCTTTCGATCATGTCATCCCAGGCAGATAGATACTGGATCCCCTTTGAATGACACCAGAAGCTTAGCCAATTGTTGAAGTCAATAATTTTGTTTTTATATTGTGGTATAATTCTGGGCGAAGGCAGGATGCTACTCAGGGCTAGGGTCATACCTGCCTGGGCCACATGATCTGAGAGCTTTTCCATGTCTCTTTTCGTGTAGTCCAGGGAGGTATGTCTCAAGTCATTCACTCCAACATGGACAATGACAGAGTCATATTTGTACTTGTTGTTGAGTCACTTGAGTGCATGCTTTATGTGGTGGATCCTGGCACTCAACAGGCAGCTGACTGTAATTTTCTCCTTGTTCAGCCTGGTGAGTGGGACATCAGTGTGCCTGACTATAGAGTCACCTATGACTAAAGTGTTGGGTACGTAGTCTTGCCTTAGGGGCTGTTGTTGGGTGGCACACTGGTGTTGTGAGCTATGTGACACTTTGGTTGTGACTGGTGTTTGTTTGCATATCAGCTTCGGAGGTCCTTCTTCCTCGGGCAGGTTACTTTTAAGGGCCTCCGTATATGAGGGTTTAGTGTTGCTATGTGAGGGTGTTGGAGGTGTGGGTTTAGAAGGGCTGTGTGTTGCTTGAGGTGTAGTGCAGGTATTAACCTTCTCCTCTTGACTGTCTAGCACAGTCTTGGGTGGAGAGAGCTTTGCTTCCAGTTTGGCTATATAAGTGCATCTCTCACAGGTTGTAGTGTTGGGTGGTAGGAGGAGAGGGTTGTCTGTGTACATGAGGCAATTGTTGCATTGCTCCAGTATGCCCAGATTCACCAGGTGGACAGGAGAAATCACCGGCAGCTGACCCTTGGACATGCCTGGTTTGGTGCTTTTTTTTGTAAAGTACAAGAGCTGTTTTCCCTTACCCTAGCAAGGTACTTTGCAATTATAGGCTGTTAGTGCCTACAATTAATTTCTCCTTATTAACAGGGAGAGTTGAGTGCTTGTATCAGTTTAAGGCTTCCTAGTGCTTTCCATCAGGTTTTAAAGCAAGTGCTAGTCACAGGGATGCTTAAAGTTAAGATGAAAAAAAATGGTTTATCCTAAGCACTGCAGTGTGCACTACAGAAGTTAGATGTGAAAGTAGGTAACTCAAGTTTTACCTGTCTAAAAAGTTAAGTTTTAATTTAGAGTCACTATTTTTACAACAGCAGGATAGATTGAAAGGGGGTGGTCACTTTTGTATTCTGGTACTATGGAATACAGTAGGATGGCCAATAGATTTAAATAGTTGAAGGGGAGTGATTTCACAAAATGATAATTTTGCGCTTACTCACACAAGCCACTAAAACCAGAGAGGAAATTAGATATATGGTCAAATTAACATAAGGGGTAGGCAACTAGAAAGAGAGTGGTGTTTAAGAACACAACAGTAGCCGGGTGGGAGGGTGGGGAATACATTTCTGCCTGACTCACAAGAGACAGAGCTGTGATCTTTTTTCAAGTTTTAATATGCAGTTAAAAGCAAAATACAAGTAAAACACAAGGTAAAGAAAACAAATCACAGAATTCAAAATAGTAAAAGGCAATAAGGTAATACAAAATACAACAAATAAAAAGCAAACTAACCTTTTCCTCACAGCAAAGTGTAGCAGAGTCTGGGTGAGCCTTTCTAGTATTCGGAATCCCTGGGTTGATAGGTGCAGGCCATCTCTGGCGAAGCATCGAGGTCTGTTTATCATGTCATCCCAGGCTGACAGATACTGGATCCCCTTAGAATGACACCAGAAATTTAGCTAATTGTTGAAGTCAATCATTTTCTGTGGTATCATTCTGGGTGACGGTAGGATGCTACTCAGAGCTAGGGTCATACCTGCCTGGACTATGAGATCGAGAGCTCCGCTATGTTTCTTTTCATGTAGTCCAGGGAGGTACGTCTCAGGTCATTCACACCAACATGGACAATGACAGAGTCATATTTGTACCTGTCGTGGAGTGACCTAAGTGCGTGTGTGGCAGATCCTGGCACCCGACAGGCAGCTGACTGTAACTTTCTCCTTATTCAACCTAGTGAGTGGGACATCAGTGTGCCTTACTATTGAGTCACCTATGACTAGTGTATTGGGTAAGTTGTTTTGCTTTATGGGTTTTGGTTGAGTGGCACACTGTTTATATGAGCTATGTGTCTCATGGTTTGTGCTGGGATGTGGTCATTGTTTGCATTTCTGCCTCAAAGGTCTCTGTTGTTTGGGCAGAATTTTATTGAGAGCCTCCACAAAAGTAGGTGTGTGTTTTGTGTTACTATGTGAGGGTTGTGGTGGTGTATGTTCTGGAGGGCTATGTGTTGAATGTGGTATGGTGCAGGTGTTAACCTTCTCCTCTTGACAGGCTAATCCAGTCGTGACTGGAGAGTGCTTGACTTCCAGTTTGGCTATATATGTTTATCTCTCACAAGTCATAGTGTTGGGAGGTAAGAGGAGAGGGTTGTCTGTGTACATTAGGCAGTTGCTACATTGCCTCAAGATGCCCAAATTCACCAAGTTGACAGGAGAAAGCACAGAGAACTGACCTTTAGACATGCCTGAATATGAGCTCAATATATTAAGTACTGAAGCCTTTTAAAAAAAAATGTCACTCAAAGTGTTTGAGTCTATACAGAGCACTGCCAAACACTTGAGGGGAAACTAATACGTAGACCCTGAACATTTAAAGATGAAGTATTTATGCAGATATTCTGAAGTAAAGAAGAAATCAAGCAGTACTTACTGAAAATAATTAGCTTGTCAAGAATGATAAAAAGAAGGAAGTCGCATAAATGGCTACTGACTGGCCACTACTAATGCTGGTCTCAGCACAGCTTCACTCTATTGGGATACAACACTCCTTTGCTTCTTCTCTCACCAGAAGCAAAATGTTAGCACCAATCACAAGAACAGAAGCAGGCCACGGCCTGTCTGGTGATCCACAGTCTTGTCCCAGATGATGCAAGGGTCTGCAGGCTTGTAGCCTTTTTCTGGTAGATGCCTCAAATAGTAACCAGACCAATCAGGTACGTTAAGCAAAGACACTCACTTTCCAACCAGGAGGAGTCAGGAATCAATGCACTCTGCTCCTATTCTTACCAGGATCAGAATATAAGCACAGATTCCAAGTTGTCACCAATAAAACAGTTATTAAGCTTTCTGGTGATCAGCAGTCTCCAGGAAATAATGTAATGGCACTCCTCTCACCAGTAGGAAACAGAAGCACTAATCCCAAGATGACTACTAAGGGGCAGAATGTGGGCTCTCCAATAACTGGAGGTCTTGCAATAGATGCTTAAAGGTAAGATGAAAAAACACGGTTTATCTTAAATACTGCAGTGTGCACTAGAGGAGTTAGATGTGAAAGTAGGTAACTTTCGTTTTACCTGTCTAAAAAGTTAAGTTTTATTGGAGAGTCACTATTTTTAAAACAGCAAGATAGACTGAAAGGGGTGGTCACTTTTTTATTCTGGTACTATGGAATACAGTAAGATGGCCAATAAATTTAAATAGTTGAAGGGGAGTGATTTCACAAAACGATAATTTTGTGCTTAGGAAATGAGATATATGGTCAAATTAACATAAGGGCCAGGCAACTAGAAAGACAGTGGTGTTTGAAGGTTTAGTTCCTAGCTCCACCCCCACAGTTCACAGATGATTAACCTTAACTGACCTCTTCTAACTTATGTGTGACTACTTAATTGACCTGTTCTAGTTTCTGCCTGATTCACAAGAGGCAGAGCTGTGGTGTCTTTTCAACTTTTAATATGCAGTTAAAAGCAGAATACAAGTAAAACACGGTGTAAAGAAAACAAAGTATACAAAAATAGAAAAGGGCAATAAAGTAATACAGAATACAACAAATAAAAAGCAAACTAACCTTTCCCTCACAGCAAACTGTAGCAGAGTCTGTGTGAGCCTTTCCAGTAAAGCCTGCTGATTATGAAACCAGTTTGCTCATTGTTAATCAGAAACGGAAGAAACTGCTAAATTCTGCTAACATGGATAGCCATAAATATTTTATAATCAATATTTAATAATGAAATTGGTCTATATGAAGAACAATCTGCAGGATCTTTATCAGCTTTTAAGATTGGAGAAGTAAGGGTGTATTTCCAAGACAGAGGAACGTTTGTTAGACCTTTGACTATGGAGAAAACTTTGAGCAAAACACTTAATGCATTAGTTTATAAATTTTCAGCATTATACCATCATTATGGGGGCCTTATTACGTTTTAGTTTATTAATCTGAGCTTTTAGTTCATAGGTTCATAGATTAGTACTAGGCTAACTGCCCTTGTGAGCCATTTTAAGCCTAGCCAAGTATCCCCTGTGAGATTCAAACCCTGTACCTTGTGTTTGTAAGGCAAACACCTTAACCATTAGGCCATCCTCCAAACTCCCAAATAACCAGCCTTTGCAGGTTGTCAACCCAAGACCCTGCACTCTGCAGTCACAGTACTTAACCACTAGACCAACATAACATTAAAGGAGACATAGTTTCATACTAGGCTAACTGCCCTTGCGAGCCATTTTAAGCCTAGCCACTTATCCCTTGTGAGACTCAAACTCTGCAACTTGGGTTTGTAAGGCAAACACGTTAACCATTAGGCCACCCGCCAATCCCAAAAATATTTAGATATTAATACTGACTTATCAATTATTTTCATCTGGTCATCAGATAATTTATTTTTAGCATTATTTCTAATGAAAAATGTAATAACTTTTTGTAGGTCCATTTTTGGAGTATACTGATTGATTTTGTTAAAGTGATATCTAAATTCTCTAAGAATGTCCTCTGTTTCTGTAACCTTTTCCTATTATCTGGAGACTATAACTCTTTAATATGGTTGGATTTTATTAGCAATTTAGTTATTGTAGCTAACTTCTGCATGAATTTTGGATGAACATAATAATTATTTTAATCCTTTCTAGGTTTGTCATACTTTTATGATTAAGGATTTCTAGATATTTACAGTTTAAATTATTAATTTCTTCTGTTAAATTGGAAATCCATTTTGACTATCTAATTTTAGCTTATGTATCATTTCTTGTCAATCAATTAGTTTTTATCCCATGTTTTTTTCTTTAGGGCATACCAATTCATGACTTTACCATACAGATATATTTTTAAAGCATCCCATAAATAAATCTCTGAGATATATTCTTTACAGTTAATTTCAATAAAGGTTTGAACCTCCTTATTAAAGAAATCTTTTAAGTTTGTTACATAGGCAGGTATCCTTTTAATGGGAATATTATTATTAAAGTTTAGAGTTAACTCAAAAGTTATGGATTTATGGTCAGAAAGTGGACAAAAAAGAACTTTAACCTTACCTAGTCTAGTGATTAAATCATTTGAAATAAAAAACTATCTATTCTTGATTGTGATCCATGTCTGTGAGAAAAATGGGTAAAGAAAAGTAATTCTGGGTCTGAAAGTTCATTGATATCCTTAATATTAAATAATTGTATGAATTCTATTTATGCTTTTGCTGAGGCGGGTATCATTAATTTTCTATTAGTATTAGAATTATCATCTTTTAATATATATTTGAAATCACCAGCCAACATAATACTGCCTTTTGAAATTTGAATAATCTGGTCTAATTGATGTTTGACCATTTTAACTCCTATTCCAGGGATCCAATACACATTAATGAAGGTGTGTAATTTCCTTTTGATTTCTAGAGTTACTGAACAAAAAAATAGATGTAAGAGTGTTCAATCTCGCCATTTGTTCTTACACATGGATTTGGAGCCGATCCTCAGCTCCGAGTCGGCCGAATTGCAAAGCTCTGAATCTCAGAGAAGCTCGAGACCAGCCCATATCCCACAATCCTCCCTGCCATTACTCAGATCTAGTTTGCCGCTGCAACAGATCGGATCGAGGAGAGCTCGGACCAGATAGAAACTTGAGTTGTTGTTGATTCTTCAGATAAGAATTCAAATTTTTTTCTTGTTGATACTTCCTTATAGTAGTAGTTATTGTAGAAGTGCTGTGTGTGTGTGATATATATATATATATATATATCATTTTTCTTCTTCAGACACCCTTGTGGCCTAACCCTTTTTCTTGGGTGTTGTTTTTCTGTGAGAGTTTTATATATATATAACCTGTTTAGTATACATATATTGCTAGGATTAGTAATTTCCTTTTTCTAATTATTATAGTTATTGTCATTGTTACTGTACAATGTCAGAAAAAGCCAAATCTGGCTTTAAAAGATGTCAGTGTGGGCAGAAAATGTCCATTACTGACAATCATGCTTCCTGGGTCTACTGTCTTGGCCCTCTCCATCTCCAAGAGGATTGCACTATTTGTCATTCCTTTAGCGGGAGGGTCATGACAGATAGACGCAGGAAGCTTATTGACAGAGGATTGTTGAAGCCGCCCTTTCAGGAGGCTTTGGACAAGTCGGATCAGGCTTATAAATCCTCGAAGGGGTCGAAGATGTCGGAGCCCATGTCATCGGCTCTGAGTTCATCTTCTCGGGTTCGTTCGCTGGTTCCACAGATCTCGGGGCCGAGCGAACATTTATCTTTTACTGAGCCCCAGATCTTGGAACCGGTGTCGGAACTGCCACCACCGTCCATTCTTTGGTCGGTGCCATCTTCGGCTCCTTCGACGCGTTCTTCCAGACCCTTGTCTGACACAGATGTGGATCGTGTCGTGCAGAAACTCATGGAGAACACGGCCCTTTCCAAGTTAATTGCAGTTTCCTCCCAGTTGGTGTCGAAACTAGTAGGCCTCCCCATATCTCCAATGGGTCCTCCTTCGAGACCCATCCAGATCTCGGAGCTGGGAGAAGATGACCTGATGATAGTGGAGCCCTCGGTGCCGAAACTGTCCAATGCACGATCGACACCTTTGACTTCGACTCCTTTGGAATCGTTAGGGGAGTCACGGAGCCGATGGTCTTTGCTCGGTTCCAGGACCGAGAGTCGTACCGACCTGTCGGTGCTGACTCTCCCTCTTGGGGCCTCGGCACAGACTGGTTCGGCTCCGTCCTCGGGGTCGGAGCCCACGGCACCTGGTTCTGGGATGCTTCTGTGTTCTTCGGAACCGGGGGAGCCCATAGCCAGGGGTTCGGGGGCCTTTGACCTTATGAGGAAGGTATTGTCTGCATAGACAACCACATCATCAGGGGAATCTTCTCCTTCCCCAAACGGGCCACTTTCTGTTTCTGCTCCCACGATCCATCCCAAGCGTCGAGCCCAATTGCCTCAGCCACCCACAGAGGGTTCCCCCTGTTCCTTGGAGGCCTCACCAGAAGCCCCCTCTGATGAGGTCCCAAGGAAACGGTTGTGCAAGAGGAGGCACATAGATTCCCCACAGGAATCTCTAACGTCTGACACCGACTTGGATGAGGCAGAGGGGTCCCCCAAATCACCGTCGGAGGATGTGTCATTTGCAGACATCCTGGAGATCTTGAAACAGAGGGGTGATTGGCAGTCCCTAGCCCCCTCTGAGGACGAGTCGTTGCTGCTGAAGGCTTTTGGGGCTCAACCTTCTACCTCCTGGGTGACCCCGCCCTTCGATGAATTAATGGATTTGATTGCTCGAAGGGCGTGGGAGACACCTGACACAGTGGAACCAGTACCTAGGAAACCAAACAAGTTCATCACTGCCCCCCAAGATAAATCTTATCTCACCAAGGGAGTCCCTGTCGACGCTATGGTGGTGGCGGCAGCCATGAAAAAGGAGATGTCTGAGTCTTCCTCATCTGTTCATCCTCCTAATAAGGATTCTAGGACTATGGACAGATATGGGAAGCGCATTTTTAGTTCAGCGACTTTTTCCATGCGTTCGCTAAACTACCTGACCCATTTCACACATTTGCAGAGGGATCTCATCAAGGAGCTGACAGATACCCTCCAGGGTAACACAGATGCTGCTGTTTCAGATAAGGTAACAGCACAAATTAACACCCTCACATCCATAGTAAACTCATCTATGAGACTCATCTCGTATGCAGCCGAGGGATCGAGTAGAGCTGCAGCTTCAGCGATTGCTCTTCGAAGACAATCATGGATGCGGCTGTGCTCCTTTGCGGAAGCCTTCAAGTCTTCCTTTGCCAATGCCCCTTTTGATGGTGCCACACTTTTTGGGCCCAAGGTTAAGGAGACTCTCACTCGGTGTGAGCAAGAGGGAAAGACCCTGTCTGCTGTCGGGGTCCGTTTCTCCACTCCTACTAGACCGTACCCCAAAGCGCAACGAGGCGGAAAAATGTGGTTCCGTAAGAATCAGGGATCTTTCCAGACCACACAGAGTGATACCCCCTCCAGCGGCAGAGGAGGGGGTACAAATGGAAGACGCCGCCCCGGCGGCAGAGGGGGTCTGCATAACCAAGGCGACAGGGATTCCATCCCTGGGAAGCCTTTCCAGCACTCCTGAACGGAGGCCCGGCTGTCCTGCTCTGGAGGCATTCGGGGGTCGCTTAGCTTTATACCCACTGGCCTGGCTAAACATTACTTCAGATTCTTGGGTAAAAAGCATTATAACCAGAGGATACAAAATCCCCTTCATTTCAACACCACCTCTACAAAGAAAATTTCCAGATGTGCCACCCCGTCTGCGAAAACTAGCAGCTGTAGAAATTTCAAAGCTGCTCAAAAACAGAGTCGTCCAACCAGTCCCGGCGGACCAAAGAGGATTCGGAACTTACTCAAGGTTCTTTTTAGCTCCAAAAAAGACTGGACTTGAGACCGATCTTAGATCTCAGCCATCTCAACAACTTCGTGAAGAAGGAAAAGTTCCGGATGGTCACGCTTCAATCGATCCTTCCATTCTTATAGAAGGACGATTGGATGTGCTCTATAGATCTCAAAGACGCGTACTACCACATCAAAATGGCCAGACCGTCCAGAGATCACCTGCGCTTCCGGCTGGGGGACAGTCACTTTCAGTTTCGAGCTCTGCCCTTTGGACTCACCTCAGCCCCCAGGGTATTCACCAAATGCATGGCAGTAGTTGCGGCTCACTTGAGACGACAAGGATTCCGGGTGTTTCCCTATCTGGATGACTGGCTCATCACCGCCACCACCGAGCGTCGACTATTGCAAGCCAGAGACTATACAATCGGCCTTTGTTCCCACTTAGGGATATCCATAAACTTCGAAAAGTCTTGCTTATCGCCCTCACAGTGTATTTCCTTCATCGGAGCAGATCTAAATACACGATCGACACTACTAAAACTTCCCCCAGTAAGAGCTTCAATGCTCAAACAGCAGGTCCTACTTCTTCTAGTCAGCAAGAAAGCCCTGGCCAAACTGGTGTTAAAAGTGTTGGGACTGATGGCAGCCGCATTAATTGCAGTCCCTATGGGGAGGTTACACATGAGGATTCTTCAATGGCTGCTCTTTGCACAGTGGTCGTTCCAACACCTACCCCTAACGCACGAGATCAGGATAACAGAATCTTGCAGATGGGACCTCTCATGGTGGGTGCGCGACCAGAACCTCACTGTGGGTCGTCCATTCATTCTACCCATTCCAACAGCCACAATAACCACGGACGCTTCCCTGATAGGGTGGGAGGGCCTTTTTCAGGGAAGAACAGTCCAAGGAGAATGGTCCAGCATGGAGTACACTCTACATATAAATGTTCTGGAGTTGAGGGCGGTGTTCCTAGCGTTGCAACACTTCCAAGCCCTCTTACCTCTAGGGACAGTAGCAGTTCAGACAGACAACATGTCTGTAGTCTGGTACATAAACAAGCAAGGGGGAACCAGGTCTTACCCGTTATGCAGAGAGGCCATGAGAATTTGTCAATGGGCAGAGTCCACGGGTTGCTTTCTGATAGCAACGCACATCCCGGGGTCATCCAACGTCATTGCGGACAGGTTGAGCAGAGCCATCCTGTTACCTCATGAGTGGTCCCTGAATTCACAGATGGCGAAAAAGATCTTCCGCAAATGGGGCCAGCCTTGCTGCGATCTGTTTGCTTCCCCATTGAATGCAAAATGCAGAAGCTACTTTGTCCTTCTACTCCCTCTGGGGGATGTCCCCAGGGACGCACTGATACACGATTGGCCCCCGGGTCTCCTATATTCATTCCCACCGACTCCATTGATTCCCAGATTTCTACAGAAAGCCAGGAGCCTGGAAAGGACTATAATACTCATAGCCCCATTCTGGCCTCGTCAAATATGGTTTCCCTTTCTTCGAGCTCATCAAATAGAGGAACCGTGGATTCTGGACCCAGTGCCAGACCTGCTGACACACTCATCGGGAGTTCCTCACCCGTCTCTATAGTCCTTCAAACTAGCAGCTTGGCTGCTCCGCTTCCCTGCCTAGCCAGGTCTCATCTACTCCTTCCGTCAGTTCAACACATCCTAGTTGCTTCTCATAAAGCCTCTACTACTAAGCTCTATATGAGTAAGTGGAAACGCTTTGTATATTGGGCATCTAGTCAGAACTTAGATCCCTTGGTAGCTCCTTTACATAAAATTTTAGAATTCTTATCCATCCTTTTTCACGAAGGAGCTTCTACTTCCACTCTAAGAGTACAGTTGGCGGCCATATCAAACTTTCATATTGGTGAGGGAAGTTCTTCCATTATGTCTCACAGGCTTTGTAAAGCCTTTTTGAAAGGAACCTTCCATCTTAGACCGCCTGTCAGAAAACCTTTCTTTCCATGGAGCCTGAATTTGCTGCTGTCGCAACTCATGTTGCCACCTTTTGAACCTGCTTCGTCATGCCTCCTAAAGTTCTTGTCGTGGAAGACGCTGTTTCTTGTCGCCGTGACCTCAGCTCGTAGAGTCTCAGAGCTGCAGGTATTATCGGTCAGACCACCTTACCTGATATTCCACCCAGACAGGGTTTCTTTGCGTACAAATCCATCTTCCCTTCCAAAAGTATGTTCAGTTATGAATATTAACCAGTCTATAGAACTCCCTAACTTTTTCAAAAACCATACTAACAAACTGGAGTATATGTTGCACAAGTTAGATGTTCACAGGTAGCTAAGATTTTATTTAGACAGGACCAAAGCTTTCAGAAAAATGGATCAACTCTTCGTCGCTTTTGCAGACAATAAAAAGGGCATGGCAATTACTAAACGTACACTATCTAAATGGCTTGCTGACTGTATAACATTTGTATACTCTAAATCAAACCAATCCTTACCAAACAAACCTAAGGACCATTCTACCAGATCCATTTCCACCTCCTTAGCTCATGCGGCTCACTTGCCTTTGGACACTATTTGTGCAGCAGCCACGTGGTCTAAACCACATACTTTCATCACTCATTATAGAGTGGACAAGGTCTCCAAGGATAGGACATCATTTGGTTCCACTGTGCTTAGGAACGTTCTTCCATGAGTCACTCGGGGTCACGGAGCTAGGGACGCTACCCGTGTGTAAGAATAAACGTCGAGATTGAACACTCTTACATAAAGAAGTTATGTCCTTACCATAACGTTCCATGTAGAGTGTTCATCTCGCCTTTGTTCTTACATTCCCTCCCTTTCCCCCCCATGGGTTTGGAAGAACTGGTAGGATTAGAGTCTGATCGACATGTCTTGACCCTTTGCGGGGTATATGGTCCCGTGTGTCATGGAATATATGCTTAGACCATTAGTTATTGCTATGGTGAGAGAGTGTCTCTGAATGGCTGAAGAGAGTGTATGCTTCTAGCACCGCAGGTGTTGGATCCTTTCGTCTGGTTTGCTTGCAAACTAGATCTGAGTAATGGCAGGGAGGATCGTGGGATATGGGCTGGTCTCGAGCTTCTCTGAGATTCAGAGCTTTGCAATTCGTCCGACTCGGAGCCGAGGATCGGCTCCGAACCCGTGTGTAAGAACAAAGGCGAGATGAACACTCTACATGGAACGTTATGGTAAGGACATAACTTCTTTTTATGTACTCACTATAATGTTTTATCTGTGTTAATGTTCATTTTTTCCTCACGTGTGGGTTTGGATCTGACTCGGCTGTTGCAATAGCTTGTGACAACCAAAAAGCTCTCCAGCACCCTCCCTTACCCACAATGCCCCTGTCCCAATCACTTCAGATCTTGTTTGCTTATAATCATACAAAAAGTAGAATAGACCAAGTAAGGATAAGACCATTTCTGGCTTTCACAATAGCCAAAAAACAAATTTAGGTCAACTCGCTCATCCAAAAGCCAAAAACAAAAAGACAGAGGGATGATGGGTGGATTTGTGAGAAACAAATGAAAATGGACAACACAGATGGAAAGGTATGGTGAGTACATAACTATTGTACCTGATGTCAATTTTCATTTTATCTTCACATGTGGGACAGAGTCCCCAGCTTCCTTTTCCCTGGATGGCCTTATGGGAGAATATTCTTCAGAACCACTGAACCAAAGGAGGACCTACCCCTAGATATCAAATCTAGCTTGTAGTGAATAATAAAGGTAAGAGGGGTAAGCCAAGGTGGCTGCTGCACAAATCTCATCCATGGATGCTGTAGACTGAAAAATTGAAGAGGTGGCCATTGCTCTAGTGGAGTGAGCTCAAACAGGTTTTGGCAGCTCTAAACCTTGACTCTTGTAAATATAATAGATACAGTCCGTAATCCATTTAGCTACAATCACCTTGGCAACTGGAAGGCCCAGTCTGTTTTCTGAGAAGGAGACAAATAATTGACTTTATTTTCTTATGTCCTTTGTTCTATGAAGGTAACAAAAGTAGTTGTCTATGAACATCTAGCAAATGCGGCATATATTCATTCACTATTATTGGTGAAGTTTGGGAAAAAAAAACAGTGGATTAATGGTTTGGTTGATAGTTTTCTCTGAAACTATCTTTGGTAAGAATGAACAAATAGTACATAAAGTCATCCTGTCTTTGGGATGACAATGCCAGAATTTTAGAAATTCTTCCTGCAGAAGTGATAGCTACCAAGAATATAGTTTTCCAGGAGAGAAATTTAAGTTGACAGTTAGCCGCTGGTTTAAAGGAAGGCTGTATAATTTTCTGTAATATCATATTTAAGTTCCACCCCAAGGTGGTGAAGGATCCTTACACAGGAGTTTCAGTAAAAGAGTTCCTCTCAAGAAGGCTTTGCATAGCTTATGTGAAGCGAGGGAGGAACCATCAATCCAATGTAAAAGTTAAGAAATTATAGCTAGCTGCACTTTTATTGTAGAATAAGCTGCCCCCCTCATTAAACAGCTGTGCTAAAAACTCTAGGATAATGTGGATAGGAGCTGAAAAAGGATCTACATCATTCTGTTGAGACCGATGTATGACTGTCCTCCATTTATTGCTATACAATTTTCATATAGATGGCCTATGGGAGGACAGTAGGATATGGTGCACTAGTAAAGAGAGCATTAAGTTGTCTGGATATCAGCAAAATTGGGGATACCAAGCTGTCAACTTGAGACTGTGAATTATCCGATGAGGCATTCCTGTCGGATGTGACAGGAGGTCTGGAATTGGATGCAAAATCCATGGCTTCTTCCATAGGTGAGGCCAAAGAAAAGGAAAACAGATTTGTCGAGGTCAATATGGGGCATTGAGATTGCTTCTCACTTCAACCTGTTCACTTTCTGAAGAAATTTGGAGATTAAAGGGGTTGGATGAAAGACATATAACAGACCATGAGGCTAATCATGAGTGAGAGAATCCCTTGGAGACTACCCTCCTGGGGGGATCTGGGCAAAGTAGCTGCTGCATTTGCTGTTCAGAAGGGATGCAAAAAGGTCACATCAAGGCTGGCCCCACTTGCGGAATATGTTTTCTGCCACTTTCTGATTGAGGGACCACTTATGAGGCATACTAATGCACCTGCTCAACTTGTCTGCTTTCACGTTAGACTTGCCTGGAATGTGCATTACTGCCAGAAAGTGATTGGATGAGATCACCCACTGGCACACACTGAGCGCCTCTCAACATAAGGGATATGATCTGGTTCCCCCTTGCTTGCTGATGTACCAGACTACCAACATGTTGTCCAATTGAATCACAACTGTCCCACAATGGATAGCATTCTGAAAGGCTTAACGCACTAGTAGCACTGCTCTCATCTCCAGAACATTTGTGTGACTTGGCCTCTTGAGTATACCATGTGCCTTGGACTGTTCTTCCCACATAATGCCCCCCACTTTTTCTGGGAAGCATCCGTGGTCACTGTGACCCTGGGAAGTGGGGGGGACAAAGGGGTGACCTTGAGAATGCTGTTCTGAGTAAATCCACTATGACAGATCCTTCTTGCAAGTGTTCATAATCCTTACTTTGGCTGACATGGGTTGATGAAGGATAGATCTTGTACTGCGAGGTGTCACTGTAGTATTCTCATGTAGAATCTCACTAGTGGAACTAGTATTATTGCTGCTGCCATAGAAGCCAAAGTCTGAAGTACTGTTTGAGCAGATGCCCTTGGATTGTGTATTAACTTTCTGACTTGATCTCTTATACTCACTGCTTTTTGTGAAAGAAAGCATGCTACCATCTTGATGTTTGCTCCTATGAAGTCCAATTCTTGAGAGGGGTCTAGATTTGACTTTTCGTAATATACTGTAATACCAAATGAAGAGCAAGTTCGAGGAACTAGGTCTGTTGGTTCTAAAAGTACATGCCTGGTTAAGGCGGTGATGAGCCAGTTGGAAACACCCAGAATTCTTGCTGTCTCAAATGAGCTGCTATTACTGCTATACATTTGAACACTCTGGGGGCTGTAGTGAGGCCAAATAGCAGTACTCTAAATTGGTAGTCACTGGCTCCCAGCCAGAAGCACAAATGACTTCTGGATCACCTGTCCATCTTCATATGGTAGCACACATCCTAAAGATCTACAGAGCACATCCAGTCATCTTTTTCCAAGAAAGGAAGGATGGACTGAACCGTGACCATCTGGAACTTGCTCCTCTGAACTGATTTGTTTAATGTGATGAGATCCAATATTGGTCTCCAGTTCCCTGTCTTTTTTTGGTACCAAAGAGAACCTTGAGTACTTTCCTGATCCTCTGTGGTCTGGTGGGACTTTTTGGATGACTCTCTTGTCTAGCAGCTTCTGTATCTGTATGGCTGTTTGCTCCCCTTGACTGGGTGGAACATTGTTTTTTTTTTTGTTATTTGGGACAGTGGAAGGGAAAAGGGACTATAATATCTTCTGCACCCATTTGTCATTTGTTATTTCTTGCCAGGCTCCCAAGTGCAGGGATAGTTAACCCCCCATTGCCTCCAGAGAAGAACAATCAGGCCTCCATTCAGGAGCGCTGGAAGGATTTCCGAAAGAATATATCTCTTGACCCCTTTTGATGCTCAGCACCTCTACCACAAGGGCAGCATCTTCCATCATTGTTCCTGCCTCTGTTTCTGGGGAAACTTTCACCACATGCTTGAGAAAAAGACCCTTGTGATTTTCTGAACCACATTTTCCTCCTCTGATTTTTTTCGTATGGTTTTTGTGGAGTGGAAAAACAAACACCCATGGCAGAAAGGTTCTTCCTATCTTTCTCGCACCTGGACAGTGTCTCTCTAACCTTTGGGCCAAATAGGGAAGTGCTATCAAATGGAGCATTGACAAATGAAGATTTAAAGGGCTCATTGACATCACACAAGCACATTCAGGCCTGCCTCCCCATAGAGATGCCTGAACCTGCGGCTCTACTCACCCCTTCGGCTACATGCGTAATGAGCATCATGGAAAAATTTGCAATGGAATGTAGAGTGGCCAGCTGTGAGGTAACTGAAGCCTGTACCTCTTCAGGCACGGCTCCTGAGAGAGTATCTGAGAGCTCCTTGATCAGATCCCTCTGTAGTCTGGTAAAATGAGAAAAATAATTCAGGGACCTCAGGGCAAAGAGAACACATGCTTTCCACATCTATCCATCATCCTAGAATCCTTATTAGGAGGAAGGATAGTAGAACTCTCTTCCACAAGTTCTTTCTTGGTGGCTTCTGCATGACTATGGCATCTACTGGAATACCTCTTAACCAAAATTTTTTATCTTCAGGTGCTGTTATTTTATTTGGTCTGCAAGCATCATCTCCCCCTCTTCCAATTCCTTCACTGACTTCCCTGGAAGTTTCAGAGCCTTTGGATTCGATCCATCTGATATTGTCAGAGTTGGAGCCGATGTCTTTTCCTACTTTGGCCCAGACTTTTGCTCTGAGCTCCTCAGGCCACTTGGAGCCAGGGAGCTGTTGGAATCATGGCAGCTTGGTCGGGGTCTGAGATGGTGGTGTCAGTCTGAAGTTTTTAGTTTTATGGAATCCAGCCTAACTCCTGATACTTTATTCCCTGCTCCAAGGAAACCAGACAGGTACTGCCGAGTCCCTGACTCTCACAAATTCCTTTTCAAAAATCCTACTGCTGACCCAGAGGTCATTTCCCAGGGGCCTACAGGTATAAAAGCAACTACAACTAAGAATCCCATCCCTTCAGACAGGGATTCCTAAGCTTTAGACAGATGGGGTAAAAAAAGTATACACCTATGCAACTCTCGCTATAAGAGCATTGAATTGCCAGTTTCACATGCTGAAATACCAGCAACATATTATGGAATTAGCTACCTTTACAGACTGTGCAGAAAATAAAGAATTACAAAAGCTTATGCATTCTGCAAGCCAAGTCAGCAAGCATACTTTGCAATGTGGCTTTGATGCCCTAGAAGTATCTTGCAGGGCAGCAGTTCACTGGTTCTGTACTGAGAAGGCACGCTTGACTTAAGGAGCAGACCTTGCCAGACCATGTCAAATTAAAATTACTAGATGCCCCTTTGAACAAGGGCAATATGTTTGGCACCAAAGCAGAAGAGGTTCTAAAAAAGATGGAAGAAAAGGCTAACTCTATGCAGACAGTCAAAGTTTTCTTGCAAGTGCAGCCTCCTAGATTCAGTTGGCATTGCCCCTCGAAACATTGGTCCTTTCCAGTCCCTCTCAAGGCCATCTCAAACTAGACCCAGGGGAAACATACCCCCCCCAAGACTACAGTCTCAGGGTATGCAGAGATCTAAACAATGGAGTGCATCCACTTCAAAAACAGGGAGTGCTAAGCCACCCCCTTACAGAACGAATTCACACTGACTTCTCTATTCCACTCCTCACCACTGCCCAACTGCTCATGTCTCTAGGAGGAAAACTTGCCCATCATGCAAAAAACTGGACCTCCATCACCAAAGACCGATGGGTCCTCAACATTGTATCCCAGGGGTACAGATTTTACTTCCACTCACTGCCAACCCCAAAAGGGTTCCCAGACCTTCCTCCAAACCAGTGGGCAGAGGCACAAAACTAAGTTCAGTCCCTGTTCTCCATAAGGAAAATTCGACCTGTTCCTGCAGAACAGATAGGTCAAGGATTTTATTCCCGACTTTTCCTGGTACCCAGAAAAGAGGGCACTTAGTGCCCAATCCTAGATCTTTCCACTCTAAACACCTTCCTGGTGGTACCAAAATTCAAAATGCTCACCTTTCAGCAGCTTCTTCCTATGCTGTCCAAAGATGCCTGGTTAGCCACCCTAGACCTAAAAAGTACAGTTGTGTACCTACCATAAATGTAGATGTTCAAGTGTATTCACTGTTGCAGTCATTACACTTGGGTTATCCTGCTGGCAGGCTACCCGCAGTCGGCCTGAATTCCAAAGTCTAGGTCCGGCGTCAGTTGCTGTCACCTTTTTCCTGACGTCAGTGCACCAGGGGTATAAAAGATGCAGCCGATGCCATTTTCTTCAGTTTTTCTTGCCCCAGATGTCAGGTGCCCCCAAATTGGTAGGCTGAAAATTATGCCAATTAAGTATGCATGCACAAAAATAAACATTTCCTTCATCTACAAGCAAATACACCACATAGGTTGCATAGGATAGAGAAGTACAGATAAGTCCCAGCAAAGAAACAGGGGGATGGTGGGTGGGTAACCTGGACTGCAACAGTGAATACACTCAAACATCTACATTTATGGTAGATACACAACTGTACTATGTTCGTGTTTCACTGTTGCAGTCATTACACTTGGGTTGAATCCCAAAGCTGAGGTTGGGTGGCTGGGTCTAAATAGGATTAGGAGAGGCTATAAGGCCCTGTAGAACTGCAGTGGCAAAGCCTGCTCTGGATTTAGAGTGGAGAGGTAAGTGGTAGTGCTTGGTAAAAGTGTGCACTGAACTCCAAGTTGCAGTCTCTAAAATGTCTTTGGTTGGAACTCCTCTGAGGAAGACTGCTGAAGTGGCTGCTGCTCTGGTTGAGTGAGGCCTAATGCCCTTAGGCACTGATTTGCCATGTTGTGAATAGCAGAAATGAATGCAGTGGCCTATCCATTTTGAAATAGTCTGCTTTGAGATAGCCTTTCCTTGTGATCCTGCAGCATATGCTACTAAGAGTTGCTCAGTCTTTCTGAAAGCTTTAGTTCTGTCCAAGTAGAAGCATAGCTGTCTGTGTATGTCCAAAGAATGCAGGAGTCTCTCACCCTTATTCTGTGGATTTGGATAAAAAGTAGGCAAATGAATGGTTTGATTAAGGGCCACAATGGACATTACCTTAGGCATAAATGTCGGGTTCGTTCTCAGAGAAACCCTGTCTGGATGGAAAATGATAAAAGGTTCCACAGCCATGAGTGCCTGTAACTCTGAGACTCGTCTTGCAGAGGTTATTGCTAGGAGCAGAGCTGTTTTCCAAGATAAGAACTTTATTTCAGCTGTATTGGCTGTCTCAAAAGGCGGCAGCGTGAGTTTTTCCAAGACATAATTGAGGTCCCATGCAGGCATTGGAGCTCTCCTTGGAGGTCTTATGTTTTTGGCTCCTCTGAGGTACTGTCTTAGCAACAGATGTGAAAAAATTGGTGGTTCCGTATTGTAATGAGCTGAAATGGCAGAGGCATGGATTTTAATTGATGAAAAGGATAGGCCTTTGTCCAGCATCTCAGTTAGGTACTGTAAAATCTGAGGAATATTTGGTACAAACGTGTCAATTCCTTGTGCCTGGTTCCAAGCACAGAATCTTTTTCATTTTTCTGCATAAGATTTTCTGGTGCTGGGCCTCCTGGCCTCCAAAATAACATGCATCACTGCTTTAGAGAGAGATGTGCTCTGAATGGCTACATTATCCTCCATGCTGCCAGATTTAGTGTTCTGAGTTGGCTGTGCAGGATCCGATTGTTTCGTTGGGTCAGTAAATGAGGAATTAGAGACAATGTCCAGGCTGGGCCTTGAGACAAGCTCTTTAAGATTGGGTACCAGTGCTGGCGGGGCCAGTCTGGAGCAATCAGAATAATTTTTGGCTTCTCTTGTCTGACCTTTAGGAGTACCTTGGGGAGGAGAGGCAGAGGAGGAAAGGCATATACTGTTAGGGTTTTCCAGCTGAATGATAGAACATCCACTTTCCATGCTTGCTTGTGATATGTCCTTGTGCAGAATCTCTGTAGTTGGCAGTTGTGAGGGGAGGCATATAAATCTATGTCTGGGCATCCCCATTTCCTTATTATCATGCTGAAGACTTGTGGATCCAGTTTCCACTTGTGGGGATCCGTGAGGTTTCTCTGCTTAGTTCGTCTGCCAGAGTATTTTTCTTTCCTGGCAGGAATTGTGCTTGCAGGTGTACTTGATAAGTCAATGCTGTGTCCCACAAAGTCATGGCTTGTCTGCAGAGGGGGTAGGAATGAGTGCCTCCCTGTTTGTTTATGTACCACATGACTGTAGTATTGTCCGTCCTTATCAGTGGTTGTCCTGGATGGAGTAGATCTTTGAAAGCTGTCAGGGCATTCTGAACAGCTAACAACTCTTTTTGATTGATATGAAGATGCCTTTGGCTTGTGGGCCATGTGCCCTGAATACATTTTCCTGCCATGTGGACCCCCCAGGCATAATCTGAAGCATCTGTTGTTATTGACTGCCTGGCTGTTGGTAGGGTGAATGGCTGTCCCTTGTTGTGGTGACAGGCCTTTGCCCACCATCGAAACTCCTGTTGCAGGCAAGGAATGACGGTAATTAATGTTTCCAGGCTGTGACAATGTTGAGTCCAAACACTTTTTAGATACCATTCTAGCTTCCTCATATGCAGTCTGGCATATGGAATTAGCAGAATGCAGGATGCCATGAAGCCCAAAGCCTGCAGAATTTTTCTTGCAGATAACTGGGTCTTTGTTGCCAACATTTTGAAGTAAGAAGTCAGTTGCCTTTGTTTGTCTGGCGTGAGATAAGCCATCTGGGCAGTTGTATTTAAGCTTGCACCCAGGAATATTATCTCTTGAGAGGGTACTAGTTTTAATTTTGTTTCGTTTACTGTATACCCTAGGCAAATTAGTAATCTTTTTACAAACGCCAGATGCTTTAGTAGAATGTCCTTGTTCTCTGCTTGAATAAGGCAATCGTCCAAGTAAGGATATATTTGAATTCCTCTTTGTCTGCAAAATGCAATTACTGGTGCTAGGCATTTTGTGAAGACCCTGGGCACAGTAGATAAGCCAAAGGGCGGTGCAGAGAATTGGTAGTGCATTCAGCCAGCTATGAATCTGAGGTATCTTCTGCAAGATTATCTAATTGGAATATGCAGGTATGCCTCTTTTAGGTCCAAAGTTACAAGCAAAGCCTTCTTGCCCAGCATGGGCAGAAGCTGCTGCAGAGTCAACATTTTGAATTTTGGAACATCAAGAAATGTATTTAGAATAGACGGGTCCAGTATTGGTCTCCAGGCTTTGTCTTTTCTGGGTACCAAGAAAAGTCTTGAGTAAAATCCTTGTTCCCTGCTCTTGCTGTGGTACTTGCTGAATGGCCCTCATGTCCATGAGGGATGAGACTTGTTTTTTGTGCCTCTGCCCATTGATTGTGTGGCAGGTCTGGCATACCTTGTGCCCTTGGCAAGGTGCGAAAGTGGAACCTGTAGTCCTGGGACACTATATTCAAGACCCATTTGTCCTGGGTGATCATGTGCCAATTTTGACAAAAAAGTGCTAATTTTCCCCCTAAGGGGACTGCCAAAAGATAAGTGCTTGGTGCTGGCAGAGGAAAGTCATTGGGACTGTTTCCTGAATGGCTGTGATTTGTCTTCTCCGCTTTTGGAGGAAGAAGCGCCCCACTGTTTAGGCCTGTATGAGCCCTGGGGCTGGGATCTGCCTCTGGGGCATCTGTACCTGCCTCTTTGTGGCCTGTCTGACACTGGAAAGGACCAATTCTTTGTAGGCCAGTTCCTGCTAAATCTGGGTGGCTGTACCTGTAAGAAATCCTTTACAGTTTGCATAGATTTCACTTTGTCCTCCATTTTCTTCAACACCCCCTCTGCTTTAACACCAAATAAGGTATCATGCTGTAATGGAGCATCTAATAATTTTGCTTTAACATGATCAGGCAGATTCTGTTCCTTTAATCAAGCATGCCTCCTAATGACAGAACCCGTAACTGCAGCCCTGCAAGAGGCCTCCAGAGAATCAAAACCACATTGCAATGTATGCTTTCCCACTTGTTCAGATGCATGCAATAAATCCTGCATTTCCTTATTTTCTGCACAATCAGAATTTGACAACATTTTCTGTTTTAGCAGTGACATTAAGTATTGCTGATATTTAAGCATATGAAATTAACAATTTAAAGCCCTCAAAGCTAAAGTAGCAGAAGTGTAAACCTTTTTTCCCCATCTGTCTAGTGCCCTTGAATCTCTATCAGAGGGGATATGTTTTTTTGCAGTAGAAGCCTTGACCCCTTTGGGACCCTGAGAAATAGTTTCTGGGTCAACAGCAGGGTTTTTATAAAGACGTTTATGTGAATCTGGAACCCTGTAGTATCTGTCTGGTTTAACAGGGGCAGGAGGTAAAGAGTCAGGAGAAACTCTGGACTCTGAAAATACATCATCTACAATGTCTAACACAGGAGGAATAGCCAAAGGCCTGTGCTGAGGTAGTAAAAGAAAATCTCTAAGCCTTTTCTTAGATTCTGAGTAGTCTTGTCTCTCCCAGTGGAAGTGCTCCCTCATGGTATGCAGGGTTTACCCAAAAGAATAATCCTCAGGCGGTGAGGCTGAAGGGATAGATTCTTCAGCATCAGAATCCTCATAAGGAGGAAGAGAGTATTCCTGTTCAGAAGAGGAGTCAGGGGAAATGGAAACCTGATCTGAAGATTCATATTCTGTCTCTTGCCTAGGCCTCTTGTCAGGAGGGGGATGGGAATCCCTGATCAAGGTAATAAGGTCTTCGGCCATTTTGAGCATCTGTTTTTTAGGCATGGTAGTCTGTCCTGGAGAATGCTGTACTTGTTTCTTTGTCTTTAGAACTGCTTTAGTCTTTGCTTTGGAGGTTGAAGTAGCCTTTACATATAACTGTGTAGGTCTGAAAACACCCTCAGAAGCCGATGCCTGCTCAGTGGCTCCGGACCCATCTGAGGGAATAGTTTCCGAGTGTCTAATACCTTGAGAATCCAGAGGCCTAGCTGGCTCCACGTGGGAGTCATCAGCGGCCTGTGGCTCTGAGGTAGCTGGCGCCAGGGGCTGTGAAAGCGCCTCACTGAGAACCGGCGAACCAGCAACTGGCTTAGCGAAAGCCTCGTCATAGGTTTTGGACCTCGGATGCCTGTCCTTTTCTTTTTCCTTGCACTTTTTATAAACTCCAGTCATCAGCTGTTCCGACGGCATTATATAATTGAATCTTCGGCCAAAATAGTGAAAAGCAAAATCGTACAGACGCTTAATAGTGCGTTGGTTAAATCTAGCACAAAACCGACAGCTAGCAACGTTGTGATCAGGGCCTAGGCAAGGAATACAGTAAGTATGAAAATCCTTATGAGGTATTTGCTTCCCACAAGAAATACAATTGTTAACTTTTTCTGACATCGGACTGGAGCAAGAAAAAAGTTTCCCCAATGGGGTACTTAGCTTTAATGAAGACTGCGGATCTGAAATTCGTCTTTGAAAATCTCAGGAGTCGGCTGACCGGCACTTGCGAACTGCTTTTGGTTCGGGCACCGCGCGGCAATAAAGACTGAAGAAAATGGAGTCGGCTGCATCTTTTATACCTCTGGCACACTGACGTCAGGGAAGAGGTGACAGCAACCGACGCCAGACCTAGACTTTGGAATTCAGGCCAACTGCGGGTAGCCTGCCAGCAGGATAACCCAAGTGTAATGGCTGCAACAGTGAAACACGATGAACATGAAGCCTATCTGCACATCCATATCAAGGAATCATGCAGGAAATACCTATGTTTCAGGGCAGGATCTATGCAATATCAGTTCTCTGCACTTCCCTTTGGCTTATCCACTGCTCCTAGAGTATTCACAAAATGCCTGGGTCCAGCCATTGCTTATTGCAGACAGAGAAAAATTCAAATTTACCCGTACTTGAATGATTGCCTGATTCAGCCAGACAGTCAGGAACAGTTGTTGCAGCATCTGACATTTGTGAAGAACCTTCCAACCTCCTTGGGGTACATTATTAACGAAAAGAAATCAAAACTAGTCCCCAGTCAAAAGATTGTATTTCTGGGAGTAAGCTTGGACACAGCATCCAAGATGGCATTCATTACTCCAGAAAAACAAGCCTAACAGGCTACTTCGCTCAAATGGCCACCAGAACCCAGCTATCCACAAGGAAAATCCTGCAGGCCCTAGGGTTCATGGCCTCATGGATCCTACTAATTCCATATGCCAGACTGCATATGAGGAAACTTCAATGGTACTTAAAAAGTCTTTGGTGCCGACATTCTCAGGACCTGGAAACTGTCATACCTATCATACATTGTCTAAGGACAGTTTCTTTGGTGGGCAGCAGCATGCAACCACAACAAGGGACTTCCCTTTACTTAACTCCATGCCACCCAGACCCTAACCACAGATGCATCAGATTATGCCTGGGGGGCACACCTGGACGACAAGTGCATTCAGGGCCAATAGAGCTAAGTAAACTCATCTGTACATCAACCAAAAAGAGATGCTAGCTGTTCAGCACACTCTGACAGCTTTCAGGTCCCTACTCTCACCAGGACCCCTGCTAATAAAAACAGACAACACCACAGTTATGTGGTACATCAACAAGCAGGGGGAACCCACTCTTACCCACTCTGCAGGCTAGTCATGGCCCTGTGGAACATGGCCTTGGACATGCGGATTCATCTGCAAGCTCAGTTCCTGCCAGGCAGACAAAACTCTCTGGCAGATGACTTAAGCAGAAAACTCCTAGACACACATGAGTGGCAGTTAGACACCAGGACCTTCAGTATTATAACCAAGAAATGGGGGACCCCAGAGGTGAACCTCTTTGCCTCCCCCTGCAATCACCAGCTCAGCAAATTCTGCACCAGGACACCTCACAGCAGGGCCTGGAAAGTGGATGGCCTATCCTTACAATGGGAAAACTTCTCACTTTATGCATTCCCCACTCTGCCTCTTCTTTCAAGAATATTGCTCAAGATAAGACAGAACAGACCAAGGACAATCTTGATTGTCCTGGACTGGCCACACCAGCACTGGTATCTACTACTGTGCAGCCTGTCACCAGTGTCTCCCTGACACCTACCCCAGATCCCAACCCTCCTTACTCAGCAGAGGGGGCCAGAACTTGCACCCACAACTGCAAACCATGAATTTTGCAGCCTGGCTTATTCCTTAAATTCTCCCCCAGTGACCAGCCTAAGCAAGTAGGTGCTGGACATCATTCTTGAAGGCAAAAGACCCAGTACAAGGAAATCCTATGCTGATAAGTGGAAAAGGTACTGTTTTTGGACTGACTCTAAAGGAGAGGACAAAGCACTGCCATCCTTACCTCTAATCCTGGATTACCTAGCAGACCTTCTCCACAGAGGCCTATCCTTCTCCTCCATTAAAATCCATGCCTCTGCCATCTCAGCTCATTACAACACTGAGCCATCTCTCTTCTCTCGCCCTCTTATCAAACAGTTCTCAAGAGGGGCAAACAACTTAAGGCCACCAAGGAGATCACCCACCCCTGCTTGGGACCCTAACTTTTACTGGAAAAGCTCATGCTACCCCCCCCCCTTTGAGCCTGCAGCATCACCAGAGCTAAAATTCCTCTCGTGGAAAACAGCCTTGTTTCTGGCCATCACTTCAGCTAGACTTGTCTGAGCTACCAGCATTTATGGCTGTGGAACCCTTCATTATTTTCCATGTTGACAGGGTTTCCCTTAGGACTAACCCTTCCTTTATGCCTAAAGTGGTGTCCGGTGTGGCTCTCAACCAATCTATCCATTTGCCAACCTTCTTCCATAATCCTCAAAATAAAGGGGAAATGATCCTGCACTCCTTGGATGTGCACAGACAGCTCAGATTCTACCTTGATAGGACTAAGCCCTTCAGGAAATCTGACCAGTTACTAGTCAGCTTTGCACCAGGGGCAGAAGGCAAGGCCATTTCAAAACAAACAATTTCCAAATGGATAGCACACTTCATCCATTTCTGCTACAAGCACCATGGGAAACCAACCTCTCAGGGGGTCAGAACACATTCCACTAGGGCAACTTCTACCTCTACAGCATTCCTCAGGGGAGTCCCTACCAGGGACATCCTGGAAGCTGCTACCTGGAGCTCTGTACACACCTTCACCAAGCATTACCACCTGCCTATCTTTTCCAAATCCAGGGCGGGTTTTGCAACAGCAGTCCTACAAGGCATACTAGCCAGTCCCAACACTTCTTGACTGCCTCCACCCTTTCTTCAGCTTTGGGAATCAATCCAAGTGTGATGACTGTAACAGTGAAACATGAAGAACACAGTACAGTTGTGTACACTTACCATAAATGTAGATATTCGAGTGTATTCACTGTTGCAGTCCTGGTTTCCCTCCCTCCAGCCCCCTTGTCTCTCTCTCTCTCGCTCTCTCTCTCCTCTCTATGTATATTACTCACCCCTTTCAGGGGTATTGGTATTTACTTTTTACTGGTGGTGTTTTTCCCCACCATAATTTAGCTCCCTATTGGGGGGGGGGTTCTGACATTTGAGGCAAGAAAAACTGATGTAATGGTGTTAGCTGCCTGTTTTTATACCACTGACGACCTGAAGTCAGTCCTGCAGCAACAGCAACCGGTGCAGAAATACTAAGTCTCTGGTATTCGGGACGACTGACAGCTACCTGCAGGCAGATAACCCAAGTGTGATGACTGCAACAGTGAAACACGAAAAACATCATCTAGGGAAGTCAGAGGAGGAATTGGAAGGGGGAAAAATGCTCAGATCTCCTGACCCTTAAGGGTAGGGGCCAAAGAGGACCTTGAAAAGCCCTGCACCCACAGGATCTTCTTGAACATCCTCTCCACATCATCTTCTGTGAGACTTCTGGTCAAGCAAGTAGATGATGCTGAAGGTGACTTCAGTCTCTCCAGGAAGAGAGAAGGTATTCTTGATGGCACTAGATCAATAGAAGGAGAGTACCGAATTTGAGGCAAAAACTGAATCACTTTGAATGGACTTCCCATAGGATTCAACAGCAACTAATCTGACCTATCCTTGGGAGCAGAGGCTCAGATCTAAAGCTGTCACATCTAATGGAGAAGTCCTACAAATCCTCAGATCTGACATTTTAGCTATCTTTGGAGAATGCTCCAACTGAAACTTTGGAGCAGAGGAAGGCCTTTTCCTTGCTTGTCTGAGGTTCTAGAGGACAGAGAGGATGCTGGGCTAGACTGTTGAGACCTGGATGGATCTTTTATCTTATGTTTTTTTATCAGAGCCAGAAATGGCCTCCACAAAAGAGGAAGGCAACATACCTTTCAGAATTAGCTTATTACTGCATTCTACAAGGGCCCAATGGTTGAATGCCTTACAAATGTTGTATTCCTCCTGTAAAAGAAGTGGGCCCAGACAGTATACACACAGCTCATGTGAGCCACTTAAGGGAATTCTGTGACCACATTTAGAGCACTTTTTAAAGCCAGGCAGCTTATTTGGTTTCTCTGCCAAATCTGGAAAAATAAGGTGAGAAGGATAGCTTTTTCTTTTTTCTTTGAAAAGGGATACCAGAAGAAAAAGGGGGAAAAAAGATATTACCTACAATAGTAGTTTCAAAGTACCATGGTACGGGGACAGTGAAAGGAGAAGCACTTACAAGGAAATGTGAATGGAAATAGACTACTAATGATAGTAGTCAAGAGGCATGTCAGTACAAGTTAGACAGCAAAAAGCTAACTAGATACAGAAAAAATGTAATAGATAACTTTTAAGTTTAGGAAAAAGTGACAGAAAACTTTATAAAATTAGCAAAATATTCACTTAACTACCCAAAAGCTATTGAAAGGACTACGTCTTCGCGAAGCAGCAAATGAGATCTGAGGTGATTGGGAAAGAGGCATTATGGGTAAGGGAGAGTGCCTGAGAGCTTTTTGGTTGCCACGAGCTATTGCAACAGCCAAGTCAGATCAGAGGGTTCTGATCTGAACCACAAGTGAGGATAAAATGAAAATTGACAGCATCAGATTATACCTTTATCATCATTATAGGTACTTAGAAATTTAGGTGTAGGTAAATAATTTCTTCCCAAGAAGAGGAGGAAATAGGTGGAGTTGAAGAAGAGTGGCAGCGCCTAAAAACAGCATGTGTTAGGACTACAGAAAAGATATGTGGCAGAGCCAGGTATGGAAATAAGGTACATAAGGAAAGCTGGTGGTGGAATGCAGAAGTGCAGGAAGTAATCAAAAGAAAGAAAGAGTGCAGGAAGAAGTGGGAGATTGAAAAGACTGACCAAGCTAGGAAGGACTACTGGTTGGCTAACAAAGAAACTAAGAAAGAAGCTGCAATAGCAAAGAATAGGGCATCAGAGGCACTCTATCAGCTTCTGGAAAGTGACTCAGTAAGGGGCACAAAGAAACTATACGAGGTTGCAAGGCAAAGACAGAAAGATAAAGAAGATAGTCAGACACCCTTCATAAGGGATTCCAGCAACAACCTGCTTACCAGCCCACAGGACATCAAAGGCAGATGGAAGGATTATTTCCAGCAGCTTCTGAATGAAGAAAACCCCACAGAAGCGGTACTGCCCCAGAAACAGCCTACAATGAGAGTAGAAGAGGAGCCCAGCTTAGAAGAAGTAAGAGCAGCACTAAGAAAATGAAGTCAGGGAAAGCAGCAGGCTCAGATGAGGTCACAGCAGATATGATAAAGATGCTGGGTGAGCTAGGGGAGAAATGGCTCCTGAGGGTACTAATTGCAGTGTGGAGAGAAAGGCATATTTCAGATGACTGGAGAATAAGCACACTCGTGCCAGTGTACAAGAACAAAGGGGACATCCACAACTGTGGACAGTACAGAGGGTCAAACTCCTACCACATTGCATGAAAGTTCTGGAGAGGGTGACTGATAAACAGATACGCAGAATAGTAGAATGTAACATGGGAGATGAACAGTTCGGATTCAGATCAGGATGCAACACAATTGACCCGATGTTTGCATTGAGACAGATACTTGAGAAGAAACTAGAAAAGAGGAGAGAGTCAAACTGGGCTTTCCTAGACTTGGAGAAAGCATATGACAAGGTCCCAAGAAAGCTGATCTGGGCAGTACTGCGGTGGTTTGAAGTCCCAGAAACATTGGTAGAATTAGTACAGGCTATGTACAAGGACCCAGTGACTCAAGTATGAACAGTGTTTGGCCTCACTGAGGGGTTCCCAGTGGGAGTTGGTGTACACCAGGGTTCAGCTCTGAGCCCACTGCTGTTCATACTGGTAATGGACTACATCAGCAAACAGGTTGGAAGGGTCAGAGCAACAAAGCTGCTGTATGCAGATGATGTGGCAGTACAGGCAGACTCTGATCTAGAACTTTAGCAAAGGATAGGAGAATGGAATGCAAATCTGAAGGCACATGGGATGAAACTAAGCACAGATAAGACAGTGGTAATGGCAGCAGATTGGGGAAATCAGAAGAAGCTGAGAATAGAGATAGATGGGAAGATAGTGGAACAGGTAAACAGCTTCAAGTATCTGGGAGGGGTGGCTGAGGAGAAGGGTAGTCTGAATGAAGAGGTCAAAGCTAGAATCAGAGGGGATGCAGCCAACTGGCATAGAGTATCAGGTGTAGTATATGACAGAAGAATGCCAAAGAAGCTGAAAAGTAAGGTGTACAAGACAGTGGTGCGACCACTACTACTGTATGGTACAGAAACCTGGGCAGTAAAGGCAGAACACTTGAAGAAGCTAGAGGTGATGGAAATTAAGTGCCTGAGAAAGGTGGTAGGATGCACACTGCGGGACAGGCGAAGAAATGAGGACATAAGAGCAGAAGCCAAAGTAGCTCCAATTGCAGAAAAGATCAAAGAAAACAGATTACGATGGTATGGGCACATGTGTAGAAAAGCAGAAGACAATCTGGTGAGGGAGATTTGGGACAGACAGGAAGAAGGTAAGAGGAAGCGAGGGCGTCCAGCAAAGAGGTGGATGGACAGTGTGAAAGAAGATCTGCGACAGTCAGGCATGAGTGTTGAAGAAGGCAGGAGAGTGGCACTGAATCGAGAGAGTTGGCGACAGTTAATACGATACCCCGACCCCATGTAAATGGGAAAAAGGGGATGATGATGATGAAATAATTTCTCCACAAAATAACCACCTCTCTTTTTTTCTGGTTATAATGTGTGCTAGATAACACAGTATAATTTTTTTTTGTATTAAGTCTATCCAAGTCATCTTGTAACAGATGTGTTTGCCTGTAAAAAGATAACCTGAGTATTAAATAAGTTTAGAAACTTATATGTTACCTGTCTTGCAACCATTATTTAAACCATTAATATTGATGGAAATGCACTCTATATATGTAATATATTAAACAAAACAAAAATACATATGATATCATCAAAATTCCAGAATCATGAAAACAATGGATCACAAACAAGATTTTTAATGGTTTACCTTTAAAACCTTGAATCACAGTGGTTCGAGTGCTCATATGAGTGACTCGAAACCACGAAAGTGAAAACGTCGACAGTCCTTAATGTTCGAAAAACAGCAAATCGAAAAGCAGATTTACTGTTTTTCAAACATTAATGTCGAACAAAAAAAACAAAATGTAAAGCAGGGGGCAAGCCCCCTGCACCACCCATGTGGGGGGCTGTGCCCCCCACACCCCCCACTTTATTATTCTAACTCCGAGATCGCACTACAGTGGGGAAAGGAACCATTTCCTGATCCCCACTATAGTGCAATCCGCCCCAGAATATCGAATGTATAATGAGCGACTCTCACTGTGCATTCTCTCATTGCACATTCAAACCTTTTTCCGTTTGGCGTTTGCAAACTTTGCAGACTGCCTTTCGGAAAATTGCTGTTTGCCCTTGTGCAATACACACATGTAAAGGTAAACCTTTTTTAACTGCATATCAAATACATGAACAGTAAGACTGAAAATGTTAACAATATACTTGTTAGTAACAATAGTAGACAGTAATAAAAAAAATACCTTTATAAAGAGATTAAATGTAAGCATCTATTACCCATCTTTCCCCTTATGGAGTCGAATGCTCATAGTTTGAATAGTGAACCTATCCAAAACGTTCCCTCTTATCAAACAAAGTATGCCCAATACCTGTCTACTACAGTTAGAACTGTTCGATCATTTAAAAGGAAAAAAATTAAGCAATTAAAAAGAGCTTCATACCTATACAAGCCCAAAGAGCTTTCAACCAGTTTCTAGTTTATAAAAACACCCTTGTCTATATTTTAAATGAAGGATGTAGAAGGTATACAGTAATGAGGACCCTACATCTATTCTGCATGTCACCACTAAGATTACTATATGAAGTAGCCAAAGTCAGGAGAAACAAGAAAATGGACTATTAACTAGCTTACAAACGATAGCTTGAGATCTCAACATCAGACAATCATCGTGAGATATGTAGAAATATATGAAGACAGTTAAAATGGTATCATAGTATAATATTATGATTTCTGTAAATTAAGCATTTACTATTTAAATATGTGATAACAATGAAGGCAAAAGTACAGTCGTGTACACTTACCATAAATGTAGATGTTCGAGTGTATTCACTGTTGCAGTCATTACATTAGGGTAATCCTGCTGGCAAGTTGCCCTTAGTCGGCCTGAATTCCAAAGCCTTGGGTCCTGCGTCAGCTGTTGTCACCCCTTCCCTGACGTCAGGTCGTCAGGGGTATAAAAGAAGCAGCCGACGCCATTTTATTTAGTTTTTCTTGCCCGAGATGTCAGGTGCCCCCTAAATGGGTAGCCAAAATTTATATGTATATATAAAATTACATGCAGCAATATAAACTTTACCTTCATCCACAAGCAAATACACCACATAGGTTGTATAAATCAGAGAAGGAAAGATAGGTTCCATCAGAAGAAAAGGGGGGATGGCGGGTGGGTAACCTGGACTGCAACAGTGAATACACTCGAACATCTACATTTATGGTAAGTGTACACAACTGTACTATGTTCTTCATGTTTCACTGTTGCAGTCATTACATTTGGGTAGATTCCCAAAGCTATGGTTGGGAGGCTGGAGCTAAACAGCGTTAGGAGCGGCTATGAGACCTTGCAGTACTGCAGTGGCAAAGCCTGCCCTGGATTTACAGTAGAGTGGCAGATGGCAGTGCTTTGTAAAGGTGTGCACTGAACTCCAAGTAGCTGCCTCTAAAATGTCCTTGGTTGGTACTCCCCTGAGAAAGGCTGCTGAAGTGGCTGCAGCTCTGGTGGGACGTGGCCCAATGCCCTTAGGCACTGGCCTTGCCATGGTATAAGTAGCAGAAATGAATGCAGTGACCTATCCATTTTGAAATAGTCTGCTTTGAGATAGCCTTTCCTTGTGATCCTGCAGCATATGCCACTAGTAATTGCTGTGTCTTTCTGAAAACTTTGGTTCTGTCCAAGTAGAATCTAAGCTGTCTGTGTACATCCAAAGAATGCAGAATTCTTTCCCCCTTGTTCTGTGGATTTGGATAAAAAGTTGGCAGATGAATGGTTTGGTTAAGAGCCACACTGGACACCACTTTAGGCATAAATGTTGGGTTTGTCCTCAGTGAGACCCTGTCCGGATAAAAAATGATAAAAGGTTCCACAGCCATGAGTGCCTATAGCTCTGAAGCTCATCTTGCAGAAGTTATTGCTAGGAGCAGAGCTGTTTTCCAAGATAAAAACTTTATATCAGCAGTAGCAGCTGGCTCAAAAGGAGGCAGGGTGAGTTTTTCCAAGACATAGTTGAGGTCCCATGCAGGCATTGGTGATCTCCTTGGAGGCCTTAAATTTTTGGCTGCTCTGAGGTACTGCTTTAATAAGGGATGAGAAAAGTTTGGTGGCTCTGCATTGTAATGAGCCGAAATGGCAGAGGCATGAATTTTAATTGATGAGAAATATAGGCCTTTGTCCAGCATCTCAGTTAAGTATTGTAAAATCTGAGGAATATTTGGCACAGCTGTATCTGTTCCTTGTGTCTGGTTCCAAGCACAGAATCTCTTCCATTTTCCAGCATAAGATTTTCTAGTACTAGGCCTTCTGGCTTCCAAAATGACATCCATCACAGCTTTGCTGAGAGGTGTGTTTTGTATGGCTACATTATCTGCCATGCTGCCAGGTTTAAAGTCCTGAGTTGGCTGTGCAGGATCTGATTATTTTGCTGGGACAGTAGATGCGGTACTTGAGGTAAGGTCCAAGCTGGGCATTGAGGCAAGCTCCTTAATATTGGGTACCAGTGCTGGCGGGGCCTGTCTGGTGCAAACATCAAGAGTATACACAGGTTTTAGGAATAACCTAACTAGACCAAGCCAAAACAGCAAGAATGCAGGATAAGTTAGATTTACCTATTAAAATGTAAACGCTAACGTATTAAGATATAGCAAACAAATTAAAATAACTAAGTTACTATAAAATTATTTAAAGGCAATAAAGAAAATAACATTTACAAAAAACTGAAGCAAAGGAGACTTGAATGTAACTCAAGATGAATGTAATTTATATAATAAAAACAGGATTGAAAGAGTAACTAAAGTTAATTACACTAAACCTAAAAATAAATAAAAGTTACTAGAACTTGTATATTCATTAATCTTAATTAATAAAGTTAAAAATCAGATAAAAAAAAGAAAAAAAAGCATATTTACCTTAATGTAGAATGCATCCAAGTCTCATTTCTTAGCTGTAAGTCTGGTTAGAGAAAATAAGAGACTTCTAAAGCAGAAAATAATAAAAAATTATAAATGCATAAAAGTCGAGATAAACAGTTTAAAGTAATTTTTTAACTTGTTTTTCTTTCCATTGATTTTCCATCCATTCCTTTCAACTTGTCTTTTCAATGAACTATTGTTATAATCCACATCTTCTATTTGATATATTCTTAGATTTTAGGAACATTATAGCAGCATCCAAGTCATCAAAGAATTTGGTCCCATCTAGAAAAAATATGTTAAGCCTGGCAGGGAATAGCAAATGACCTTTAACCTGTTTTTTCTTCAGGTCTTTTATTAAAGGGAGAAAGCATTTCTTTTTGGACATAACAGTTGCAGAATAATCAATGGCAAACTTTATTATTCTGTCTTCTATCTTCATAGAAGATTTAGACCAGTCAGATTTAAGGATTAATTCTTTGTCCAGAGACAAAAAAATCTTACAATAGTAGCCCTTGGAGAATGATTATTTTTTGAGGAAGATGTAACTAGGGATCTATAACCTCTTTCAATTACAAATGACATAGCTTCAGGCAAGTCTAGAATCTGAGGAAGCCAAGATGTTAAAAAGTTTGTCATACTTTCTCCTATTTTTTCTGGGAGACCAAAGATACAAATATTATTTCTCTGAGACCTATTTTCCAAGTTATCAGTTTTATTTAACAGAACAGTATTTTGTTTTAATAAAAATGTGATGTTGTTCTCATTATTTATTAGTTTATAGGTTACTATTAGCTATCTGCCCTAAGGGCACATAAAAGCCTAGCCCAAAATTTTGTGGCTTATATTGAAAAATACCTTAAAATATGAAGTGTTGTGCCTGTTTGTTAGTATGTTGAGCCTGTCCAGGGAAACCACAGATCTGATTCCCTGGTGTCAGGAACATCTCCGTCTAGATTTTCTATAGGATGAGGTCATGGACCGACTCACACAGTAGGTGCTCGCCTCACATGGGACTGGATTCCGTTGCATAGGAGTAGTCTATGTGATAAATCTATAAGTCATGTCGTCCTTAGGTTATATCCTTTGGTGGTTAGTTTCGTGGTTTGTTTGGTGGTTTGAGAATTTTTTTGAGGTGGATTCATGGACTTAATTCCATTGTATGGATGGCACCTTATGTCAGGCGGTGTGTGACTGAGAGCTAGAGGGTATGCGATCTCGAGTTTCAGTTTTCAATTGATTTGCATATGACAGCCTTTTGAGTCCCTTTCTTTGGGGTCTGTGAGGGAACTTGAGGGTTCTCTGTGATCCCAGATCCCATCGGTGGCATACATCCCAATGGGGCATTGTACTGACTGATAAGAGTTGTGATGACCCTTACTCAGGATTCAGATCACTAGATCTGAATACGAGATCCCCTGCAATGTGGGAAGGTCTTTCTAAGCACTTTAGCAATGTGAAGACAAAAAACTGTCAACTGTCAACTCTGTCTCAGGTCCCCGATAACCCTCTTCTGTTCTTGGATTGCCACCACCTATATGGTAGCTTGGGGTGTTTTTGTTTTTCCGACAAGACTCACTATACATTTTGGCGTTTAACTTCAGCTATGGCTCTGCCACCAGCTATCTGTTTCCGTGAGTCCCTTTCAGGATATAAGTCTCGTCGATGCACTTTCCACTATGGGCAGTTTGCCAGTTTGGCCAAACTTTGTCAGTCAGAATCCTCCCATGCTCCTCTGCTTAAGGGCCTAGAGTATGCAACAAGTGCACCCACCAGTGCGAGCGGGCCTGGGACTTAGCAGCTGTGTGGGGAGGGGAGTCCAGCAACTCTAACTGACATAGCCTGCAACTAAGCTGTCCTTAAGCCCTTGTCCTCCATCTTGTGACATATGGGTTTACATTTGGGTTTACTTGTTGGTAGCTTTTTCAGTACCTGAAAGTGGTGCAAACTTTAAAGGTAGGCTGTATGGACTGCCTTTCCTCATCAATGTCCTTGGTGGACTGTTGAAGAAGATTGTTTCAAGAAGTCCAAAAAGTTCAAAAGGCATGATGAAGCAAACTGGTTGAACTGGGTCTGCAAGTCCCTGTCTCTTTTTATATATGGCTCCATTATGATCCTCTTATGATCTTTGCCATGGCTTTGCAGACTAGACTTACTTATTAAGTTTGGGGGGCCAGGGCAGCCAGGGTCGTGAGAGTGCCGCTTTTGAGTGGACCACAGCCCCTCCGCCAGCCTGTATCACGTGGGTAGGCTGAGATTAAACAGCTGCCTTATGTCTTTGAGGTTAATTCTCATTTGGCTAGCTTGTGACATCACGACATTACACATGTTTCCGTCCCATTGATGTGTTTTTAGTTAGAGAGAGCAGCCATAGCCGCATTTGAGATGTCTGGCTGGGATAGTTGACTCTCAAGTTATCTCCTTTAGGGGGAGAGGGGAGAGGGTGATTGCACTACTGAACCGTCTGCCAGTATGTTGACAATGTCTGTGGGTTCAGGGATTTTTTTTGTATTTTTTGGACTAATTCTGAGCATAGTTTCCAACACACAGGTTCCTAACATAGCTGAAAAGGCCTTATGATTGTCCTTGAATCCATTTTTTTTTTCTCTTCAAAATTGGCCTTAGTTGATTTTAAGTGCTTTCGTAATTTTTTACTAATAATGATCAGGGGTGACTTCCCTTTTATGGATTTTGTTCTATCATGTAATAGCTTTCTCCTCTTATTGTAAAGTTTGTTAATGGCATCTTCTGCACCAGATATTTGAGATTTCTGCTGTTTTAAAGTCTCATGAATTTGTTCCATCTGCTTAGAGCATTTTTCCTTAAAGTTATTTGTTTTGCTGTCCATTCTGTTCATCTTTAGAGAAAGTTCCTGTATATTCAAAAGAACAGACTAAAACTCCTTTTTAGAGCCAAGTCCTGAGAAATGGTTTTAGAGTGATTCTTTTCAAAGTTATGTGTGAGGAAATATTCAGGATGAAAGTTTGACAGGAAAATGTTGAGATATAATTTTTTTTGATAATGTCCCTCAATACAAGGTAAAATAGTTATATCTACTTGGAAAAATAGGATAGTTTAGAAATATAATTTCCTGTCAGAAATAGAAATATAGTAGCAAAGCAGGTGAACTCTGCTGTTTGCCTGTCAGAACCTTAACCACACATCACAGGTCAAACAATTTCTTAAAAGCATCCTTCATATTAGGCCTCCCAGGAAGCCTACTGCTCCTTCCTGAGAACTTAATTTTGTTCTTGAAGAAATGACTTGGGCTCCTTTTGATCATACAGCTTCAGCTTCCTTACAGCATTGTACTTGGAAAACTGTTCTTTTGGCCCTTACTTCTGCTAGAAGGGTGTCTGAGCTTCAGGCTCTTATGGCTGTTCCTCCTTTTTTAGTTTTTCATAGGGCAGAGTTTCTCTTCGTGCTAGTCCTTCTTTAAAGTCCAAGGTGGTTAATGAGTTGTCTCAATTGTCTATTCAATTGCCCTCTTTTTTCCTTCTCTGCACTCTGCTAGTCAGAAAGTTCTTCACATCCTGGATTTACATAGACAACTCAGATATTATTTGGATAAGACTAAAGCCATTGATAAATCTGAGCAACTTTTTGTTTCCTTTCATCCTGGGTCTTTAGGTTTGATTGTTTCTAAGCAAACCATTTCATCCTGTATCTCAAAGGCAATTTCTTTTTGTTACGCTTTTTATTGGAAAAGTCTCTTTTCTTCTGTTAAGTCTCATTCTACCAGGACTGTGGCCTCTTCTGGTGCTTTTTTCAAAGGATTGGATACCAAGTCCATCCTTGAGGCTGCTATTTGGTCATCTGTTCATACTTTCACTAAAAATTACAAATTGGATCTTGTTTCCAGGGCAAGGGCCTGCTTTTTCGGAGCTATCCTGCATGGTTTGCTGGAGAGTTCTTCTGGGCCGTCCTCCTACCAACTTCCTTCTTGAGCTTTGGCATTCTCCATTTCGTAAAGGATACTGCAACAGTGATCTGGAAGGACATAGTACAGTTGTGTAAAATCTTACTGCAACAGTAGATGTCCTTCTCTTCACTGTTGCAGTATTCGCTCATTCCCTTCTTCTTCCTCCTCTTTTCTCCTTTTTTGGATGTTTATATTCCTCTTTTTCCTTGGACTGTTGTTCCTCCTGGGGCTCTCCAGTTATGAATGTTGGACATCCATACGTCAGCTTTATGCCCTAAGCCATGAGCGGGCAGCATACGTGTGAGTTAGGACATCCCTAAAACAACCTAAGGTTTTGGTATACTGGCTGGATGTCAGGCTGTCCTTTGCAGTGGATCATTTTAGTAAAGAATACTGCCAACAGTGAAGAGAAGGACATCTACTGTTATGGCAAGAATTTCCACAACTGTACTTTATGTACGTCCTTAATGATACATCCATGTTGTCTGTCTCCATCTGGTTCAGCCTGTGTGTCTTCAGATCTGACTTAGATCTGACACTGGCCAATTCCATCACTTGGTGTTGCCTCCCTTATCCACAACCTCCTGCTCCTTGCCCTAACCCTCAGATCAAGTTTGCCTCATGATGGACCACTCATTTTCAAAAGAAAAAAATGTAATATATAAAAAGGTTTCCTGACTACAGAGGATGCAGGACTCCAAAGATCAGGAATAGATGACCTCCACTGTCTGGTCATCACAAAAGGTGAAGCTGGCCATGCAAACCTAAGGTGGGGGCAGGAGGTAGGGGAAGGTTGAACCAGATGAGATGGACAATACAGATCTGTCATTATGGTAAGTACATAACTTTCATATCTGATGATGTCAGCTCCATCTGGCTTCGACCCGTGGGACTGAGTCCCTAGTCACAAAAAATTCCTCATCAGGAACTAAGGAAGGATATTTTGCAGCACAGCGAAGACAAAGTAAGCCCTGGAAAAGACTGAATATCAGGCTTATAATACAACACAAAAGTATGGTGACCTAGTCAAGTAGCAGCTGCACAAACGTCATCCACTTATACTAACTATAGAAGTAGCCATTGTCAAATTACCCTTAGGCTTGTATGGAAGGGTCCTGCCTTTCAAAGAGTATGCAAACAAAATACAATCTTACAGGCACTTCAATAAAGTCACTTTCGACACAGGTGAGCCCAGCTTGGACATTTTAAAGGAGACAAATAAATGACTTGATTTTCTAAAAGCTTTGGTATGGTACAAATAAAATCGCAATTGCCTATATACATACAGACAATGTGAAAGGTATTCTTCTTTGTTAGAGAAATTGGTAAAAAACACAGGAAAGTGAATAGAACCATTAAGGTTATTCTCAGACGCTACCTTTGGCAGAAGAGGTGGTTTTATATAAAGAGAAACCCTGTCTTTATGGTGCACCAAATAAGGAGGTGATGAATCAAGAGCTTGCAACTCTGAAAACATCCTTGCAGAAGTGACTGCTACCAAAAACAAAGTATTCCAAGATAAAAGCTTCAAGTCAGAACTAGCTGAATGTTCAAATGGAGGATTTGGATCTCAAACTGAGAGACATAACAAAAAAGTACCCTTGAGGAACACCTTAGAAATCTTGAGGGAAGCCAGAGGCACATTATCCCTGCCAACATGAAAGTTAGAGATAGCCACTAACTGCTCTTTAATCATAGAGAAACTGAAACCAGACTGAAACAACTCAGTAAGAAAAGTGATTCTAAAAGAGCAGAATCCCTAAGATTCTGCTCATATAACTAATCTTCTCAATTTACTGGAATACTCTGTCCTAGTAAACTGCTTTTGAGATGCAGACAATACGTGAATGGCCTGTGAAAGCTTGAGATTTCTGACCATCAAGGGAAAGTACAGTTTTGTACCTACCATAAATGTAGATGTTCGAGTGCTAATACAGCTGCAGTAATCACAGATGGGTTTTCAGCCGTCAGGCGGTCCCTCGGTCGGCCGAATTCCAAAGTCTTGGTCCGGCGTCGGTTGTCGTCGCTTACTCTTCTGACGTCAGGAAGGCCAGAGTATATAAGACACAGCCGACGCCATGCTCTTCAATCTTTCTTGCCCCAAATGTCAGGTGCCCCCAAAAGGAAGGCAATATATAAATAAAGCTTTTTGTACATGTGAAAGAATGCAATGTAATGCAAAATCAGTGTAAGCAAGCAAATAAAACATAGCAGGATAACCCAGTCAAGTGGTATGTGGGGCAGGAGGGAGGGAAACCTGTACTGCAGCTGTATTAGCACTCGAACATCTACATTTATGGTAGGTACAAAACTGTACTATGTTCATCGTGCATACAGCTGCAGTAATCACAGATGGGTAGAGTCCCATAGCTATGCATAGGGTGGTAGGTACTATGAGGAACTGGGTTGAGCCAGAATGCCCTGCAAAACAGCAGTGGCAAAGCCTGCTCTTGTTTTGGAATACAAGGGCAGGTGGTAGTGTTTTGAAAAGGTATGCACAGAACTCCAAGTGGCTGCCTCCAAAATATCTTTAGTAGGAACACCTCTGAGGAAGGCTGTAGAGGTGGCTGTGGCCCTGGTGGAGTGAGATCTGATACCAGTAGGGACAGATTTCCCATGATAGGAATAACAAAACCGTATGCAGTGGCCAATCTACTTGGAAATGGTCTGTTTTGTAACTGGTTTCCCTTGAGCCCCTACAGCATAGGACACAAAAAGTTGTTCTGATTTCCTGAAGGACTTTGTTCTGTCCAAATAATAACGTAGCTGCCTATGGATGTCTAAAGAGTGTAGCAGCCTTTCCCCTTTGTTTTGAGGGTTAGGATGAAAGGTAGGTAAGTGTATGGCTTGATTTAAGGCTACCTTGGATACCACTTTTGGCATAAAAGATGGGTTGGTACGAAGGGAAACCCTGTCCTGATGGAAGATGAGGAAGGGCGGCACCGCCATGAGGGCCTGTAATTCAGAAACCCTACGAGCTGAAGTGATGGCCAGAAGGAAACTTGTTTTCCAGGACAAATATTGCAAATCTGTTGAGGCAGCAGGTTCAAAAGAAGGCAATGTTAATTTTTCTAGTATGTAATTAAGGTCCCAGACTGGTATTGGTTGCTTCCTTGGAGGTCTTATATTCTTAGCCCCTCTGAGGAACTGTCGTAGGAGTGGGTGAGAGAATAGAGGAGGATCCGTGTTGAATTCTGCAGAAATGGCTGAGGCATGTATTTTTATGGAAGAAAATGAAAGTCCACTGTTCAGCAGTTCAGCCAGGTACTGTAAAACCTGAGGCAAGTTCAATTTCCTAGGGTCCTGGCCTCTTTTCTCATTCCAACAGCAAAACCGCTTCCATTTGGCGGAGTAAGCTTTTCTAGTAGATGGTCTTCTGGCTTCCAAAATGACATCCTGCACCTCCTTGGAGAGTAGGGTCTGTTGTGGTATTAAGGTATTTTCCAAGCAGCGAGGTTGAGTGTTTTCAGCTGACTGTGAAGAGTTTTGTATCTGTTCTGAGTCAGCAGAAGAGGTATTAGAGGCAGGGACCAGGGAGGAGTATGTGTTAGGCTCCTCAGGAGTGGGTACCAGTGTTGCCTTGGCCAATTTGGAGCAATCAGTATCATCCTTGGCTTGTCTGTTCTTGCTTTCAGAAGCACCTTGGACAGAAGAGGTAGAGGTGGGAATGCATAAACTGTCCATGCTGTCCAACTGAATGAAAGGGCGTCCACTTTCCAGGCCTTTGGATGGAAGGTCCTTGAACAAAACTTTTTCAATTGATGGTTCTTGTGGGAGGCAAAAAGATCTATGTCTGGCCTCCCCCACGCTTGGATTATCTCTGTAAACACCTGAGGATGTAACTTCCATTCGTGTGGATCTGTCATATTTCTGCTTAGAGTGTCTGCCAGTGTGTTTTCCAGTCCTGGCAAGTACTGTGCTTGAAGCTGGACTTGTCTTTCCAGAGCCAAGTTCCAAAGAGTCATGGCTAGTCTGCACAAGGGGTATGAATGTGTTCCTCCTTGTTTGTTTATGTACCACATTACTGTGGTGTTGTCTGTTCTTATCAGTAATTGCCCTGGATGCAAGAAGTCTTTGAAGGCTGTAACTGCATTTATTACTGCTAGCATTTCTTTTTGATTGATGTGAAGGTGCTTTTCCTTTTGGGACCATCTGCCCTGAATGCGCCTGTCCTTCATGTGCGCCCCCCAGGCATAGTCTGAGGCGTCTGTGGTTATGACTTGTTTTGCTTGAGGCTTGCAGAATGGAAGGCCTGCGTTTACTTGACATGCTTGGCCCCACCATAGGAATTCCTTTTGCAAACATGGAATTATCGGTATAATTGCTTCCAAGCTGTGACTGTGTTGAGACCATAGATTTTTTAGGTACCACTGAAGTTTCCTCATATGCAACTTTGCACATGGGATTAGAAGAATGCAAGATGCCATGAATCCCAGAGCCTGCAGGATTTTCCTTGCAGTAAGCCTGGTACTTTTTGCTAGTGTTTTGAAGTACTGAGATAGTTGCCCTTGTTTTTCTGGCGTAAGATATGCCATCTGGGTGTTTGTGTCCAAGCTGGCACCCAGGAATGTTATTTTCTGAGATGGTGTTAGCCTTGATTTCTCCTTGTTGATGGTATATCCCAGAGAAAGCAGTAATCGTGTCACATATGCCAGATGTTCCAGTAGAATGTGTTTGCTGTCCGCTTGGATCAGGCAGTCGTCCAGATAAGGGTAAATTTGTATCCCTTGAAGTCTGCAGTATGCAATTACTGATGCCAGGCACTTTGTGAATACTCTGGGCGCAGTAGATAAGCCAAAGGGCAATGCAGAGAATTGATAGTGGATTGAACCTGCAAGAAATCTGAGGTATCTTCTGCAGCTTTGTCTGATTGGGACATGCAGGTATGCCTCCTTGAGGTCCAATGTTACCAGCCAAAACTCCTTGCCCAGCATGGGAAGAAGTTGCCGTAATGTGAGCATCTTGAATTTTGGACGAGTAGAAATGTGTTTAGGATGGATAAGTCCAGAATGGGTCTCCAGTCGGTTCCTTTTCTTGGTACCAGAAAAAGTCTTGAATAAAAACCTTGACCTTGTTGATGCGTAGGTACCTTTTGTATAGCTCTCATGTTTAGGAGCTTTGAAATTTGTAGTTGTGCCTCTGCCCTTTGATTTTGTGGCAGGTTTGGCATGCCTCTCATTTTTGGAAGAGTGTGAAATTGAAATTTGTAGCCTCTGTTTATGATGTCCAGTATCCATTTGTCTGTTGTGACAATATGCCAATTGTTTGCAAATAATGCTAGTTTTCCTCCCAAAGGTGCTGCCAGCTATGACTTGCTTGGCAAGGAAATAAGGGAGTCATTGGGTTTGCTTCCTGTATTGTTGTGCACTTTCTTCACCACCTCTTGGTGCTGGAGATTGCCATTGCCTGCCTCTATATGATCCTTGTGGTTGCCCTCTGCCCCTTGTGCGTCTGTATCTACCTCTTTGGGGCTTGTCAGTGGCTGGAAAGGACCCATTTTTTGAAGGCCAATTCCTGCTAAACCGTGGTGGCTGGACCTGTAAGAAAGCTTTGACAGTTTGCATAGATTTGGCTTTTTCTTCCATTTTTCGTAGTATATCCTCAGCATTAGTACCAAACAGTACATCCTTTTGTAAAGGAGCATCAAGAAGTTTAGCTTTCACATGATCAGGCAAATTTTGTTCCCTAAGCCAGGCATGTCTGCGAATGACAGATCCTGTAGCAGCCGCTCTACTGGAGGCCTCTAGGGCATCATAACCACATTGTAAGGTGTGTTTACCCACTTGTTCCGCACTATGCATCATATCCTGTAACTCTTTTAAATCTGGTTGTTCAGGTTGCGACATTTTGTTTTTTAATTGTGATAACAGGTACTGCTGATATTTAATCATATGAAACTGACAGTTTAAGGCCCTCATGGCTAGGGTGGCCGAGGTATATACCTTCTTACCCCACCTTTCTAGAGATCTAGATTCCCTTTCTGCAGGAAGTGGATTCTTGGCAGTGGAGGCCTTTAATCCCTTAGGGCCTTGTGAAATGGTTTCAGGGTCAGCATTATGGCCTTTGTAGAGAAATTGGTGAGAACTGGGTACTCTGTAATACCTATCAGGCTTTACTGGTGCAGGAGGCAGAGAATCAGGGTTAAGACAAGCCTCCGAATAGACGTCATCCAGTACCTCCAAAACAGGGGGTATAGCCAGAGGTCTGTGCTGAGGTAACCAAAGAAATTCCCCAAGTCTTTTCTTGGAATCTGAAAAGTCTTGGCCTTCCCAATGGAAGTGTTCCCTCAAGGTGTGCAAGGTTTCCCCAAAAGAAAAATCCTCAGGGGGGGATACAGAAGGAATGGACTGTTCTGCATCCGAATCCTCAAAAGGGGAGTAAGAGTGTTCCTCTGCATCAGAATGTTCTGATAAAATGGATCCCTGATCAGAAGAGGGAGATTCTTCCTCCACTCTGGGTCTCTTGTCAGGAGGGGGCTGAGAACCTCTGATAAGAGTTATTAGATCCTCAGCCATTTTAAGCATCTGTTTCTTAGGCATGGGTCCAGGAGATGGGCCTTGAGCAGCAGGCCTAGTGTGATGCCTGGCTGCTTTGGATTTAGTAAAGGCCTTAACAGAAAAAGAAGATGAAGGCCTAAATACACCATGGGTGGAGGTGGACCTGTCCACGTTAGTAGGCTCGACATAAGCCGGGGCTTCGGTTGTAGTCTGGGAAAGGGCCGAGGACCCAGCGGTCTCGGGTACAGAGGACACCGCCAAAGGAGTGTCGTCGGTAGTCAGGGACTGCAAAGGCGTCTCGCTGAGTACCGGACCACGTGTAGCCTGTTTCGGCATGGTGTCGGCGGAGACTGCGGGCCTCGCGTGTCGGTCCTTTTCCTTGCGTTTTTTGGATAAAACGGTAGTCGGAGTATCCGACGACATTTTATAGTCAAAAGCTTTACCAAAATAGTGTTGGGCGAACTCCGCCCGACGCTTGATAGTGCGTTTATTGAAGGTAGCACAAAAGCGACAGCCCGAGACGTCGTGGTCTGGGCCCAAACAAGGTATGCAAAGGGAATGGAAATCCTTATGCGGTATTTGCTTCCCACAAGAAATACAATTATTAACTTTTTCTGACATTGCTCTGAGGCAAGAAAAGTTTCCCCAACGGGGTACTTAGCTTTAATGAAGACTTCGGTTCCAAATATTTCCGTAATTCAGGAGCTGGCCGACTGGCACTTGCGAACTGCTTCTGCTTCGGGCACTGCGCGGCAAAAAAGACTGAAGAACATGGCGTCAGCTGTGTCTTATATACTCTGGCCTTCCTGAAGTCAGAAGAGTAAGCGACGACAACCGACGCCGGACCAAGACTTTGGAATTCGGCCGACTGAGGGACAGCCTGACGGCTGAAAACCCATCTGTGATTACTGCAGCTGTATGCACGATGAACATCTGTAAGAAATAAAAGTCATGTATTCACCATAACTATGCATCTGTGTTGTCCATTTCATTCTTCAACCTATGGGTCTTGGATCTGACTTGAACACATTTACTTAAGACTCTTTGATCTGACTCTTGAGCTCCTCTCTTTAGCCATAATGCCTCAGAGCTCTGTAATACCTCAGATCAAGTTTCATAAACATAAAGACTCACAATAGCGTAAATAAAAAGAAAAGAGAAGGGAAAGACAGGGGCTCAAACTGGAACAGTGGTTCGAACATCGCTATTAAATCACTCCTAGATGAAAAGTCAGGGGAAGTTGAGAAAGAATAAAAATGGACAACACAGATGCATAGTTAAGAGAGTACATAACTTTTATATATGCCATTTTCATTCATTCAATGTATGAGACAGAGTCCCCAGTTACAAGAACCTTGGGTTGTCCTCATGGAAGGATGTTCCAGAGTACCACAGAATCAAAGGCAGCTCTACATCTGGAGATCAAATCCAACTTGTAATGAGCAATAAAGCTATGGGTATTGGACCAGGTGGCTGCAGCACCAATATCATCAGTAGAGGCTCTGGACCAGAAAGCAGATGAGGCCCTGGATCTAGTGGAGTAAGCCTTTGGAGGTCTGGGCAAAGACAGACCGCATTGACTGTAAACTAACAATATGTAATCTGTTAACCACATTGCTAAGGTAACTTTGGAACTTGTTTTTCCCAACCTACTGGGGCAAAAGAGATAAACAGCTGATCACTTTTTCTAAAAACCTTTGCCCTGTGGAGATAAAAACAGAGCTGTCTATGCACATCTAAGAGATATGCATGTATTTACCTTTGTTAGAAAAATTAGGGAAGAACACATATAAGAGTTGATGACGATTAATGTTCACCTTTGAGGCTACTTTGGGCATAAAGGATGGATTAATACGTAAAGTGACTATCACTGTGAAAAATGAAGAAAGGGTATTTTGAGGAGAGTGCTTGGAGTTCAGAATCACCTCACTGAAGTAATGGCCACTAGAAAAACTGTTTTCCAGGAGAGAAACTTGAGATCAGACTTGGCCGAAGGCTCAAAAAGAGTCCGAGTCAGACCTCACAGCAGCAGTATAAGATCCTAGTTTAGAAGAAGCTGGGGGGAAGTATTATCACCAGTATGATAATTCAAAGTGGTTGCTAACTGAACTTTGATAGTGGAAAAACTATCCCCTTCTTGAAAAACTGAAGCAAGAAAATCTAGGTCATCAAGAATAGGTGTAGTAAAAGGATCCAAGTCTCTGACAGGCCAAATAAGGAAACTATTTTTTGTTTACTCTAGTAAATTTTTGTAGTGGAGTCTTTCTGGGGTAAAAGCAGTATCTGGGGACTGGAGATGAAAGCCTGGGATACCCAACTATTAGTGGAATTGGAGAAACCATGTGGTCAGCTTGCCTGCAATGTTGGGATGTGACATCTCAGAGGGATGAGAAATAAGATTTGGACTGGGGTCCAGAATCCAGGACAGATGTAGAAGATGAGACCACAGGAAGGGAAAACACAATTGATGAGGCAAAAAGGGGCAATGATGATATCCTTGCTTTTCAATGGAAGTGCTTTCTGAAAAAATTGGTGATTAAAGGTAAAGGGGGATAAGTATAAAGGAGATCGGAGGGCCAAACATGGAATACAGCATCCCTCTGTGACTCCCACCTGAGGGATCAAGGCAACGAACCTGTCACACTTGTGGGAAGAAATAAACAGATCATCATCACTGCCACTGACCGATTAACAAACCACTTGTAAGGCATCAGAATGGACCCGTTGAGTCTGTCCACTAACACATTGGATTTTCCCAGTATATGTGTTGTCATAAGATCATTTTCCCTGTTTGTTAATGTACTAAACTACCAACAAGTCTGTTTGGATAACAGTCACTCCCAGAGGAAGACAGTCCTGAAAGCTCTGCAATAGGCTGCCCTCATCTCCAGGACACTGACATGCAGACTGGTCCATCCCAAGAAATTCCCCACACCCTAAATGGGAGGTGTCAGTGGTCACTGGTCACCGTGGCTACAGGGAGTGGAAACACAAGTGGGTGTACCTGACAAAGTTCGTTAGACTGTACCCACCAACACAAGGAATCCTGAGAAAGATTTATCGAACAGGATAGAGGCTGTAGAAGGACTGATCATTGGACAGCTAGAGACCATTGAAGGACACATGTGGAATCAAGCCATTAGGACCAATGTAATAGCCACCATTGATCCTAAAGCCTGAAGAACTAGTTTTGCTGGGGAGAAGGTTGAGTGCTTATTTGCTTGCTTGCTTGTTCTCTTATTGATGATCTCTGTCCGCATTTGATTTTGAATTGAAGTTTTTCATTTAAGGTTTGGCTACTTCTATTTTTTTTTCTTTTTCTTATATTGCATTTGTTTTATTTTAAGATTTTTTTTTGCTCTGTTGGAGGCTTAAAAGGTCTTGGCTAGAGTCAGTTAGAAAAGTTAGGAAATAATTCCTTTGCAGACAGTGAGTAACATCCAGCTAATTGGTGTGAGGATCTAAGAAACAGCATTCCTCCAACTAGAAAATTTTGGAGACATTTTTATTTAGCTGTAGTGCTTATTTGACTTGCTTGCTTGCTGTTCTTCTATTGCTGATCTCAGTCTGCATTCAATGTTCCCATCCACCCACCCATCTGTTGTACTATTAAACTTGGCGGCTTTTGAGTTGCTTGCCCCTACTATTAATCTGATTTTGGACAATCCTCCCAGTCTCATCTCACCAGTGCGTTTTCCTGAGTATGGAAATATAATTTAGGAAGGCCCACCCCTTACTCTCTTAAACTTGAATTATTTTCTATTTCTTTGTTTTCTCCCTTTCCACTTACTAAAAGATGCACTATATTCATCTGCTTTTACTGCAACTGTGCTTCATCCTACTTTATTATTTTGCTGCTTGTTCTTAAAAGTGTTCAGTTGCATTTATTCTGCTGCATTTACTATTACTTGTTAGCAGCCTGATTAAATTGTAACTGTTATTCTAAACCTCTTAGTTTTGATTTAAGCACTTAGGCTTCAAACTAGTTATCTTACATAAGGAAGGTTTGCTGTCTACACTCGTGTCAGGAGAGGTTGCTTACATCCTTCTAAGTTGGGAACTATTGGGTTGAAGGAGTACTGTGTCTATTATTCTAAAAGTATTAGTTCTGGTTTAAGCTCTTGGGCTTCTGGCCAGTAATTTTACATTAAGAAGGTTTGTGGTCTACACTCTTGTGGGAAGAGAGGGTAGCCTTTGCCCTTCTGAGCTGGGAATTGCTGGTTGAAGGCTTATTGTGCATGTTATTCTTATTCTAACTGTCTTTGTTCTGGTTTAAGCTCAATTGAACAGAGTCGCTCTGTGTTTAGCATTCTTTGCCAGAAGTCCAGTGCATTTCTGCTTGAATCCAAGCCATCCAAAGCTAAGAACAACAAAATAACCTTATTTTAAGTTTGACCTGCACTTTTTCATGTGTACATTACTGTTTTACTACATTAATCTGTGCCTTTTTGACTACTTTTACTGTTTGTGCCTGCCTAATACCTGCACTACTTTTGCACTGAAATATTGCTTAGTCAGCATAGACTAGGTCTGAATTTGTTGAATCTAGCCTGTTTTTAATACATAAATTCAGATCTTCTCATCTTACATTACGAAGGGATCCCCTGCACCCTTGTGGCAGAAGAGTATGGTTATAGCCTTGTCTGAGCTGGGGATTGCTGGATGAAGGATCATTGTGTGATTTCCTATTGGCAGGCTAGTTTAAAAAGTACAGTTTTGTACCTACCATAAATGTAGATGTTCGAAGATCCACATTGCTGCAGTCCTAACATATGGGGTAGTCCGCTGTCCTCGGTCGGCCCGAATACCAAAGTATTAGGCTGACGTCGGTCATGGGCGCTCAGATCTAACATCAGAGCGTCAGGGTATTTAAGCGCATGACCGACGTCATATCCTCAGTCTTTTCTTGCCCCAGATGTCAGAAAGCCCTAAAAAGAAAGGCCACAGCCAAAAATAGAATACTTCCCAAAAGGCATGTACAAATAACAGCTACCACCCAAACCATACAATCATTCCAAACTACAGAGGGAAAGGAGGGTAAATTGGACTGCAGCAATGTGGATCTTCGAACATCTACATTTATGGTAGGTACAAAACTGTACTATGTTCTTCATCTCACATTGCTGCAGTCCTAACATATGGGTAGAATCCCAAAGCAGAGGTAAAGGGAGGCTGGCAAAATCATAAAGCATTGGGAGCTGCCAAAATGCCCTGTAAGATTGCAGTGGCAAATCCAGCCCTAGATTTGGAATAAAGAGGAAGATGGTAATGTTTAGAAAAGTATGCACTGAACTCCAAGTAGCTGCTTCCAAAATATCTTTAGTAGCTACTCCTTAAAAAGTGGTAGAAGTGGCAGTAGCCCTAGTGGAGTGTGGTCTGATTCCAGCCGGAATTTCCTTACCATGATGAGAATAACAAAAGCAATACAAGGCCAATCCACTTAGAAATAGTTTGTTTTGAAACAGGTTTCCCGTGAGAACCCAAAGCAAAAGAAACAAACAACTGCTGAGACTGTCTGAACCCTTTAGTCTTGCTCAAATAATAATGCAACTGCCTGTGAATATCCAAAGTGTGCAAAATTTTCTCCCCTTTATTTTGGGGATCTGCATAAAAAGTAGGCAAATGAATTGATTGGTTCAAGGCCACATTTGAAACCACTTTAGGCATAAAAGTAGGGTTAATGCAGAGATACCCTATCCTTATGAAAAATTAGGAAGGGTTCAACTGCCATAAGAGCCTGTAATTCAGAAACCCTTCTAGCAGACGTAATGGCCAACAAAAAAGCAGTCTTCCAAGACAAAAACTTTAACTCAGCAGTAGCTGCAGGTTCAAAAGGAGGTAAAGTAAGTTTTCCAACACAAAATTGAGATCCCAGGCAGGAGTAGGAGCTCTACGTGGGGGTCTTATGTTCTTTGCCCCTCTAAGAAATTGCTTAAACAAAGGATGAGAGAATAATGGTGGGTCACAGTCATAGTGAGCAGAAATGGCTGCAGCATGAACTTTTATAGAGGAGAAAGACAAACCCGTGTCTAATAATTCTGTAAGATATTGAAGAGAAACACTTAAATCAGGCCTGGAAACATCAAAGCTCTTTGTTTTGCTCCAAATTAAAAATCTCCTCCATTTATCAGCATAAACTTTCCTTGTACTAGGCCTTCTGGCCTCCAAAATAACATTCAAAACTTGTTGTGGAAGCTGCGACCCACCAGGTTCTAGAACAGAATATGCCAGGCTGTTAGATGCAGGGACTGAATCCTGACATTGAGGAAATGATTGCCCTCCTGAGACAAAAGGTGCGGAATCGAAGGCAAAGGCCATGGAGGCTCCCGTACTAAACTCCTCAGCAGAGGGTACCAGTGCTGTCGAGGCCAATCTGGAGCTATTAGAATCATGGAGGGCTTGTCTTGTCTGACCTTCAAGAGTACCTTGGGAGGAGAGGCAGAGGCGGAAAGGCATACGTGAAGATTGCTCCAACTGAATGATAGAGCATCCACTTTCCAAGCTGTGGGATGAAACATTTTTGTGCAAAACTTTGGCAACTGGAAATTTAGTGGAGAAGCGAACAGATCTATGTCTGGAGTTCCCCATATCACTGTCAATTTTGAAATACATGAGGATCCAATTTCCACTCGTGGGGATCCACTATCTGTCTGCTCAAAACATCTGCTAAGGAGTTCTGTGCTCCTGGTAGAAACCTTGCCTGAAGATTGAGGTGTAAACTGAGAGCAGTCTCCCACAAAATCATTGCTTGCCTGCAAAGAGGGTACGAATGGGTTCCCGCTTGCTTGTTGATGTACCACATGACAGTTGTGTTGTCTGTTTGAATCAACACTTGCCCTGGGTGAAGTAAATCCTTGAAAGCCATCAATGCAAATTGAACTGCTAACATCTCCTTCAAGTTGATATGTAAATGTTGAAGTCTGGCAGGCCACGTGTCTTGAACCCATTTTCCATTGAGGTGAGCTCCCCAAGCCTTGTCCGAGGCATCTGTCGTTAAAATCTGACTCGCCTCTGGTCGGGTCACAGAGAGTCCCTTGTTTAGGTGACATTCCTGAGCCCACCACAAAAATTCCATTTGAATGCAAGGTATTATTTGAATGACAGTGTCCAGATCTTGGCAGTGTTGTGTCCATACATTTTTGAGATACCATTGTAGCTTCCTCATATGTAGTTTGGCATTGGGAAGCACCAGAATACAAGATGCCATGAACCCCAAGGCTTGAAGGACTGTCCTTGCAGTCAGCCTGGACCGTAGAGACAATTGATGGAAGTAAAGAGTAAGGTTCTTTTGCTTGTCCGGGGTCAAAATGGCCATCTGGGAAGCTGTATTCAGTCTCACACCCAGAAAGCACATTTCCTGAGAGGGTACTAGACTGGACTTTGTTTCGTTCACAGAATACCCTAGGCACCTTAACACTGCCATCACATACTGTAGATGATGAAGAAGTTCGTACTTGTCTTGAGCAAGAATCAGGCAATCGTCCAAATAAGGATAAATTTGTATTCCTCTTAACCGTAAGATGGCTATCACTGGAGCCAGAACCTTTGTGAACACCCTGGGCGCAGTAGATAAGCCAAAGGGCAATGCAGAGAACTGATAATGTAAAGTCCCAGCCCGAAAACGCAGGTATCTCCTGCAACTGGGCCTGATAGGAACATGAAGATAAGCCTCTTTGAGATCCAGAGTTACCATCCAGTGATCTTTGCCCAACAGAGGTAGAAGTTGTTGCAACGTCAACATTTTGAATTTTGGAATGTCCAGGTATGTGTTGAGGATAGATAAATCCAAAATCGGCCTCCAAGTGTTTCCTTTCTTTGGTACTAGAAACAGGCGAGAATAAAATCCTAGGCCCACTTCTGACAGAGGGATCAGCTGTATAGCCCCCATTTGAAGAAGTAAAGAAATCTGCTTGTGAGCCTCTACCCTTTGCTGAGGAGGAACGTCTGGCATGCCTTTGAAAGGAGGCAATGTATGGAAATAAAACTTGTAGCCTCGGTCTATAATGTCCAACACCCATTTGTCCTGGGTGACTAAAAGCCAGTTTTGCTTGAAGAGTGCCAACTTTCCTCCCAAAGGAGCTGCCAGACAGGAAGAATCTGGCAGCTGAAGATGCAGGTCATTAGGCCTGTTTACGAAAGGACTGGCCCCTGCCCTCACCTGTAGATTGTGCAGGTGAACTCCATGTTCTAGGCCTGAAAGAACTCTGAGCTCTGCCCCTACCACGTCTAGATCTACCCCTAGACTGTAAATCAGAAGAAGGATAAGCCCATCCCTTAGTAGGCCAATTCCTGCTAAACTTAGGAGGCTGCACCTGCAAAAAATCTTTAACAGTCTGCATAGACTTAGCCTTGTCTTCCATTTTCTTCAAGACAGACTCCACAGGAGAACCAAACAAAACTTCAGACTGTAAAGGAGCATCCAAAATTCTAGTTTTAACATGCTCTGACAAATTCTGATCCTTAAGCCAGGCGTGCCTGCGAATAACTGAACCAGTGGCAGCCACCCTGGAAGAAGCCTGTAAGGCATCGAAAACACACTGCAAAGAATGCTTACCCACCTGTTCAGAGGCATGTACCAAATCCTGTAATTCCTTACACTCTATGCCCTCTGCCAAAGCATCCACTTTAGATTTTAGCTGAGTAAGGAGAAAATTCTGGTACTTCAACATATGAAACTGGCAATTCAAAGCCCTCATTGCTAAAGTGGAAGAGGTATACACTTTCTTACCCCATCTATCCAAAGCTCTAGCATCTTTATCCATAGGAACTGGATTCTTTACAACAGAAGCCCTGACACCCTTAGGTCCCTGGCTAATAGTTTCTGGGTCAGCCCTTGGACTCTTATACAGATATTTATGAGCCTCAGGTACTCTGTAATACCTGTCTGGCTTAACTGGCAGGAGGCAGAGAGTCTGGATTAAGGGAAGCCTCGAGAAAACGTCTTGAACAACATCCAAAACAGGAGGTATAGCCAAGGGCCTATGTTGTGGTAAAACAAAATTCCCTAAGCCTCTTTCGGGAATCTGAGAAATC